>NC_079402.1:1528420-1723420 GCF_029220125.1 Pseudoliparis swirei | reverse complement strand
TTGATGATGACATTTTAATAAGCGTGTTATTACGGTGCAGCTCTCTCTCTCCTGACCTCTGACCCATTGTCTGTGAGAAGAGGTTCACATGTTCCATCTGATCTCCATCGACTGGCCCCCGCAGAGGGCCGAACCCTCCTGGAGACGCGTGACCTTCTGCTCTCAGCATCTTGTCCAGTCATTATTTGCACATAATATCAACATTTTGACGAAGATCTGGCCGTTAAACGACATTCACATCTCTGCTCTCCGGTCATTCTGTCCCCTCACTCATCAAAGGGAAACTAATATTTAAAAATACGATTCATCCATTTGCAGGACAAACTGATCTGTAATACCATCACTGACTGACGACATGTCATTTCCTTTTTAGTTCAAACATGTTCTTCATCCCCTTCCAGCCCCCAGCCCGTGAGGCTCATGGGCACTACAGCAGCTCCAGAACAGAATCTACCGGAAGGTTCCAACTGCAGTCCGGAGTCTCTCCACGCTCATGAAGCCAAAGAGGTCCTGAAGGGTCCGAGCCCTGCAGAACCGGAGGAGCCCCCTGGTTCTTCAGAGGGACGCCAGAGGAGAACCATGTATGGTTCCACCTATAGACCCTTTCAAACCAGGGTTATTTAGAGAACCATGTCATTAAAGAGTTCTTCAAAGAACCTATAAAGGTGCCTCAAAGAACCTTAAACACATGGTTCTTTAAGGCACCATTTATGGTTCCACAAGGAACCTTTCAAAGAACCCTGGTTTCCTTAGAGAGTTCTTCAAATAACATTTAAAGGTACGTCAGAGTACATAATGGTTCTCCAGTAGGTGATGGTTCTTCATGGACCCACAAAGCCTTTAAAGAACCCTTTAAAGAACCCGTATGTTGTTCGAGGCCCCTGGGGGTCCGTCTCTGGTCCCGGAGGTCTCGGTGACCTTCAGACAGACTTTATCTCCTCTGGCTCTGTTTGAGTTGCAGTTTATTTTATTGTTTTTTTACCCCTTTCACAAAATACATCTTCACACATTGCTTTAAACAACATTTGGATCCACATTAACTTCTCTAAAGCCCGTGCGCGCGCGCGACTCCAACCCGCCGCGCAGCAGCTCCACGCGCGCCTCCCCACCTCCTGTCTGCACTTGTCCTCCGCGCCCTGCTTGTTGACTTGTTGACTTGTTTACCTGTTTGCACTTGTCCTCCGCGCCCTGCTTGTTGACTTGTTTACCTGTTTGCACTTGTCCTCCGCGCCCTGCTTGTTGACTTGTTTACCTGTTTTCACTTGTCCTCCGCGCCCTGCTTGTTGACTTGTTGACTTGTTTACCTGTTTGCACTTGTCCTCCGCGCCCTTCTTGTCGCCCTCGGCCTGCTCCGCCCGGTCTATCGCGTTCTCCTTATCCAGCTTCAGCATCTGCATCTTCTTCTTGATGGCCTCCATGGTTCTTCACGGTGTGGGGGCTCTGCGCCGCGGGGAGAAGAGCTCTGGTAGTCCGGACTAGAGGCGACTAGAGGCGGAGAGGTCTGCGGCACGGGGGGACCGGAGGTGGACTGGAGCGCGCGCGCGGCTGGTGTGAGCGGCTCGTGGAGATCTTGAAGATGGAGTACCAGCTGAGCGCGTTTTTTTCTCCCGGTGAGGATTCGCGCGCGGGGGACGTTGCCCATATTTAGGCAGCGAGAGTGGACCAGTGCGCGCGCGTGACTGGTGTCTATTGGCATGTGGGAATAAATCACGTCCAGGTGCGTCAGATCCACCTGGATCACACGGAACAATGATGGTTCTCAAATGGTTCTGTGGTTTCACGAAGAACCACCACCTACTGAAGAACCATGACTTAGTTTGAGGCACCTTTATAGGTTCTTTAAGAACTCTTTAAGGAAATGGTTCTTTGAAGACCCTGGTTGTATAGAAGTCTATGCTTCATGTGTTAAAGCTGAATTCTCTCTCCTGACCACCAGGGGGTACTTCCTCTGGTTGTATAGAAGTCTATGCTTCATGTGTTAAAGTGGCATTCTCTCTCCTGACCACCAGGGGGCGACTCCTCTGATTGTATAGAAGTATATGCTTCATTTGTTAAAGCTGCATTCTCTCTCCTGACCACCAGGGGGCGACTCCTCTGGTTGTATAGAAGTATATGCTTCATGTGTTAAAGCTGCATTATTTCTCCTGACCACCAGGGGGCGACTCCTCTGGTTGTATAGAAGTCTATGCTTCATGTGTTAAAGCTGCATTCTCTCTCCTGACCACCAGGGGGCGACTCCTCTGGTTGTATAGAAGTCTATGCTTCATATGTTAAAGCTGCATTCTCTCTCCTGACCACCAGGGGGCTCCTCTGGTTGTATAGAAGTCTATGTAGTGACTCTACTTCTCTTGATGTATTCCCTCAGTAAACATGTAAACATGAGTTTATGTCTCAGTCTCTAGTTTCTAGTCTTCTTCTATACAGCATGATGTCATCATTTAGTACGTTACGGTCTGTAGAGTCACACAGACCGTAAAGCAGGGGACGCTTTAGAGGCGGGGCTTACTGTGATTGACAGGTCTCCACCAAAGCCGTATACGGTGTCTCTATGACACTCCTCCACGTTCCAGATATGGTCACTTCTGCTCACTGGTTTCAAAAATCCAAGAAAGCTATTTCAAAAATGCAAAACTCGAGGCTCCAAACCCGCTGAGGACAAACACCACGACGTCACCATGACGATGACGTCATCGTGATCAGGACTGTGAGCCACGAAGAGCCTCCATCAGTCCATGACTATTGTAGACAGAATAATACAGTTCGACAGCATTTCCCTCATTTTAATATTTTTTGTAAAGAGTTAAATGAATAATACCAGGAGCTATATTCCCTGTTCAGATACATTTACCTTCTTGGGCTTTTATTTTGAAAGACTATGGTCCAACCCTGGTTTCCTAAAACATTTAGTGATTCCTGTTGGGATACTTCCTCTGGGGACTTTTATTTTGAGGTGGTGGGAGTAGGTGTAGGGGATGTTAGTATGTTACACTCTGAGGCTTTTATTTTGAAAGAATAGGTCCATCCCTGGTTTTCTAATAACATATAGTGAAAGTAGTAGATTTTATTGAATCAACCAATCTGGAACTGAGCTTCCTGTTGGTATACTTAATCTTGGGACTTTTATTTTGAAGTGGTGGGAGTGTCTGTGTGTGTGTGGGGGGGGGGGGGGGGGGTTACTCCATGCAAGGCCTCATAACGAGATATTTGTTAACATATTACTCTCTAGGGCTTTTATTTTGAAAGACGAGGTCCAACCCTGGTTTCCTAATAACATACAGTGATAGTCTGGAACTGAGCTTCCTGTTGATACTTAATCTGGGGGCTTTTATTTTGAAGTGGTGGGAGTGTGTGTGTGTGTGTGTGGGGGGGGTATTCCATGCAAGACCTCATACAGAGACATTTGTTAACATATTACTCTCTAGGGCTTTTATTTTGAAAGGGTGGGGGTCAGAATCCCACCGTTTGATATTTATAGAGAAGTTATTCCATAATAATGGGGTATCATAGGAAAATGCCTCGTGTGTGTGTAGCAAAAAAACTAAACTAAACAAACAGATATGCGATGACATCATCTCATGATGCTCACGAACACATATTTAAAATACAGCTGAATATAAACCCACTCGGTGAGAAGAAGAAACGGAAGTCAGAGAGTTTCACTGAAAACTGGCTTTATTGAATATAAATCTCTTTTACATGTTGCCGTGGCGACGCTGCAGTGAAACGTACAACGTGAGCGGGAGCAGACGGCGCCGTGGAGCGGTCCCTCTGGTCTGAGGCGCGCCGGAGCACGTCAACAAAATAAAAGACTCGTGTGGCGTGAAGGACTCTAAATGCTCTGATAAATTATTCAATCGGTGAAGTGCGTCAGGGGAAACGACGAACAGTTATAATACTGGGTAAAGTCTACGAAGGCACTTAATAAAGAGCGAGGGAACACGAGGCCCTCGGGAGTGAGGAGAGCGAGTCGCATCAGGACCGGCACGGATGACATCATCGCCAACTAATGTGATGTCATACGTCTCCAGGTTAAATATATGGCTTCAGACTCGCGTCCCAAGAACCTTCGACACGTCGCTGCTCACGGCCAAATACTGACAGACACATAACTAACGTAGCATCTATTTTAATACATTTCATAACTCGATCTTTAGAAAAATAATGTGTTCCCTCTCAGATTTGTTCCGTTGCAAAGTTACTTTTTTCTTCTTCTATTTAGTCTTTAAAAAACAGCTTTTGTCTTATTTCAGTTTTTAACAGGATGACAAGGAACGAACTGAATGTCATCGCCGTCAATGTGGTCACTTGAAAGATACACACACACACACACACACACACACACATACGCACACACACGTCTGCATAGCACATTTGCATAGATTATGCACAGTTTGCATAGAAAGCTTAATTGTGCTCCGCCTCCACGTCTCTAAAATATAAACGTCCTATCGGTGAAGACGAGCCAAAAGTCATTGGCAGGATTTTATCAATTTTACGAAGCAACGTAGCATGTACACAACAAAAAACAAACATATAATCCAGAAAACAAGATATATTGGAAAGTATTTGATCATATATAATCAAAAAAAGCCGTAAAAATAATTTCTGTATCATCAAAATTCCTAATCATTGGCATCGTTTTGACTTTTTTAATTAAATACGGGAAACAGAAGGTGACGCCTCCTCTTGCTTCACGCCGGGGGGAGGGGGAAGGATTTGAGCGTCGCGCGCGCCTCCCTCACTGCTCCTGGCCGTCCTCACGCAGCTCCGAGGGGAGGAACTTGTACTGCTGCTGCCGGATGGTGGCCAGCTTCCTGCGGGCGTCGTCCAGCTCGCGCTCCTTACGCAGCATCTCCTCCTGAGCGGCGATGATCTGCAACACAACGCGCTCGCTCAGCGGCGTATATACATGTACATACAATATTTATTTAGCCAAGAACCCCCTAACTAGCCATTTTTACCCCCTAACTTGCAATGTTTACCCCCTAACTAGCCATTTTTACCCTCTAACTAGCTATTTCTATCTCCTAACTAGCCATTTTTACCCCCTAACTTGCAATGTTTACCCTCTAACTAGCTATTTCTATCTCCTAACTAGCCGTTTTTACCTCTTAACTCGCCAAGCTTGTAGCTCAGCTTGTAGCTTAGCTTGTAGCTTAGCGTCTAACTTAACTTGTAGCACCGCTAGTAGCTCAGCTTGTAGCTTAGTTCTAGCTTAGTTGTAGCGATACCATGCTTTAGCCTGTATCTTAGCTTGTAGCGATACCATGCTTTAGCCTGTAGCTTAGCTTGTAGCGATACCATGCTTTAGCCTGTATCTTAGCTTGTAGCGATACCATGCTTTAGCCTGTATCTTAGCTTGTAGAGATACCATGCTTTAGCCTGTATCTTAGCGTGTAGAGATACCATGCTTTAGCCTGTATCTTAGCTTGTAGAGATACCATGCTTTAGCCTGTAGCTTAGCTTGTAGCGATACCATGCTTTAGCCTGTATCTTAGCTTGTAGCGATACCATGCTTTAGCCTGTATCTTAGCTTGTAGAGATACCATGCTTTAGCCTGTATCTTAGCGTGTAGAGATACCATGCTTTAGCCTGTATCTTAGCTTGTAGAGATACCATGCTTTAGCCTGTAGCTTAGCTTGTAGCGATACCATGCTTTAGCCTGTATCTTAGCTTGTAGCGATACCATGCTTTAGCCTGTATCTTAGCTTGTAGCGATACCATGCTTTAGCCTGTATCTTAGCTTGTAGAGATACCATGCTTTAGCCTGTATCTTAGCTTGTAGAGATACCATGCTTTAGCCTGTATCTTAGCGTGTAGCGATACCATGCTTTAGCCTGTATCTTAGCTTGTAGCGATACCATGCTTTAGCCTGCATCTTAGCTTGTAGCGATACCATGCTTTAGCCTGCATCTTAGCTTGTAGAGATACCATGCTTTAGCCTGTATCTTAGCTTGTAGCAATACCATGCTTTAGCCTGCATCTTAGCTTGTAGAGATACCATGCTTTAGCCTGTATCTTAGCTTGTAGCGATACCATGCTTTAGCCTGTATCTTAGCTTGTAGCGATACCATGCTTTAGCCTGTATCTTAGCTTGTAGCGATACCATGCTTTAGCCTGTATCTTAGCTTGTAGAGATACCATGCTTTAGCCTGTATCTTAGCTTGTAGAGATACCATGCTTTAGCCTGTATCTTAGCTTGTAGCGATACCATGCTTTAGCCTGTAGCTTAGCTTGTAGATACCATGCTTTAGCCTGTATCTTAGCTTGTAGCGATACCATGCTTTAGCCTGTATCTTAGCTTGTAGAGATACCATGCTTTAGCCTGTAGCTTAGCGTGTAGCGATACCATGCTTTAGCCTGTATCTTAGCGTGTAGCGATACCATGCTTTAGCCTGTATCTTAGCTTGTAGAGATACCATGCTTTAGCCTGTATCTTAGCTTGTAGAGATACCATGCTTTAGCCTGTAGCTTAGCTTGTAGCGATACCATGCTTTAGCCTGTATCTTAGCGTGTAGCGATACCATGCTTTAGCCTGTATCTTAGCTTGTAGATACCATGCTTTAGCCTGCATCTTAGCTTGTAGCGATACCATGCTTTAGCCTGCATCTTAGCTTGTAGCGATACCATGCTTTAGCCTGTATCTTAGCTTGTAGAGATACCATGCTTTAGCCTGTATCTTAGCTTGTAGAGATACCATGCTTTAGCCTGTATCTTAGCTTGTAGAGATACCATGCTTTAGCCTGTATCTTAGCTTGTAGAGATACCATGCTTTAGCCTGCATCTTAGCTTGTAGAGATACCATGCTTTAGCCTGTAGCTTAGCTTGTAGCGATACCATGCTTTAGCCTGTATCTTAGCTTGTAGAGATACCATGCTTTAGCCTGTATCTTAGCTTGTAGCGATACCATGCTTTAGCCTGTATCTTAGCTTGTAGCGATACCATGCTTTAGCCTGCATCTTAGCTTGTAGCGATACCATGCTTTAGCCTGTATCTTAGCTTGTAGAGATACCATGCTTTAGCCTGTATCTTAGCTTGTAGCGATACCATGCTTTAGCCTGTATCTTAGCTTGTAGAGATACCATGCTTTAGCCTGTATCTTAGCTTGTAGAGATACCATGCTTTAGCCTGTATCTTAGCTTGTAGAGATACCATGCTTTAGCCTGTATCTTAGCTTGTAGAGATACCATGCTTTAGCCTGTATCTTAGCTTGTAGAGATACCATGCTTTAGCATGTATCTTAGCTTGTAGAGATACCATGCTTTAGCCTGTATCTTAGCTTGTAGAGATACCATGCTTTAGCCTGCATCTTAGCTTGTAGCGATACCATGCTTTAGCCTGTATCTTAGCTTGTAGCGATACCATGCTTTAGCCTGTATCTTAGCTTGTAGAGATACCATGCTTTAGCCTGTATCTTAGCTTGTAGCGATACCATGCTTTAGCCTGTATCTTAGCTTGTAGCGATACCATGCTTTAGCCTGTAGCTTAGCTTGTAGAGATACCATGCTTTAGCCTGTATCTTAGCTTGTAGCGATACCATGCTTTAGCCTGTATCTTAGCTTGTAGAGATACCATGCTTTAGCCTGTATCTTAGCGTGTAGCGATACCATGCTTTAGCCTGTAGCTTAGCTTGTAGAGATACCATGCTTTAGCCTGTATCTTAGCGTGTAGCGATACCATGCTTTAGCCTGTATCTTAGCTTGTAGCGATACCATGCTTTAGCCTGTATCTTAGCTTGTAGAGATACCATGCTTTAGCCTGCATCTTAGCTTGTAGAGATACCATGCTTTAGCCTGTATCTTAGCTTGTAGAGATACCATGCTTTAGCCTGTATCTTAGCTTGTAGAGATACCATGCTTTAGCCTGTATCTTAGCTTGTAGAGATACCATGCTTTAGCCTGTATCTTAGCTTGTAGAGATACCATGCTTTAGCCTGTATCTTAGCTTGTAGCGATACCATGCTTTAGCCTGTATCTTAGCTTGTAGAGATACCATGCTTTAGCCTGTATCTTAGCTTGTAGAGATACCATGCTTTAGCCTGTATCTTAGCTTGTAGCAATACCATGCTTTAGCCTGTATCTTAGCTTGTAGAGATACCATGCTTTAGCCTGTATCTTAGCTTGTAGCGATACCATGCTTTAGCCTGTATCTTAGCTTGTAGCGATACCATGCTTTAGCCTGCATCTTAGCTTGTAGCGATACCATGCTTTAGCCTGTATCTTAGCTTGTAGAGATACCATGCTTTAGCCTGCATCTTAGCTTGTAGCGATACCATGCTTTAGCCTGTATCTTAGCTTACAGACATACCATGCTTGATTTATTGAAATAAGTGTATATTTTTCATACATCTTTCATATTTTCTTGTATGTCTGTGGTTCCTTTAACCCTTGTGTTGCCTTCGGGTCAATATGACCCGATTCAATGTTTAACCCTCCTGTTACCTTTATATTTACTAACATATTTTACCCTTGAGGTCAATATGACCCCAGCTATTAAAATCTCCAGAAAATTATTAGAATTAATATTGTTTTCCAAGTTTAAGTGTGAGGTACTTTATGTTTGTTTGTTGACTCCCGAAAGATCACCGACATTAAACATTGAATCGGGTCAAATTGACCCGAAGGCGACACAAGGGTTAAGTCGGTACATGTGTTGTGACGACCACAGGTATGTACCTGTGGCCCTGTGACTCACCTGAGCGATGCCGCCCACCATCCGGCTCTTGACCACCACGGCCTGGTCGTCCTGAGCGTCGAATGCCGCTTTCTGCGCCGCCTTCACCAGGTTGTCGGCGGCCCTCTTCACGGCGTTTCCAGCAGCCTGCAGACACACCATGAGAACACAAGAGGGGGTCAATCTAGACACTGGAATAAAAAGTCCCCTTTCTTTTATTGTGTTTCTTTAAAGCCAGTAAAAGACCCTTGAGGAGGATCAGAGTCAAACGAATAAAAAGGAAGACAAGGGGAACTCTTAGTGGCTCACAGTCGGACTATTTCATACAGAATATAATGCTAAGTTTAATAGCATTTCACTTATCTGTAAAAAATACAAATGAATAAGACCAGGAGTTCTTTTTACCTTCTGGGGCTTTTATTTTGAAATACTATAGTCCATCCCTGGTTTCCCAATAACATATAGTGATTCCTGTTGCGATACTTACTCTGGGGCTTTTATTTTGAAGTGGTGGGAGTGGGTTTGGGTGGGGGGGTTATTCCATGCATAATAATACTTTAGATATCTTAACGCATCTCTAACCGTGGACCATGATGTCGTTGTTTATGAACTGATGACACATCCTCAGTTCTTCCTGGAAAGGCAACGCACCTCCTCCAGAGACTGAAACCATAACAAGGGTTTTTTCTCTTCCTGCTCCGAGCTCGACGATAACTGTAAAAGGCAACGAGGCGCCGCCGGCTGCTCCGCGCCGGCAGCCTGACGCTCGTCTCTGATTGGTCGGCTCGGCTCCTGCAAAGAGGACTTTTCTCCTTTTGGGGTTCTGCGCGGCCTGAAATCAGACCCGGTGGATCCTCCGCTGGTTTATCTTTGGCTGGAATGTTACTGTCTGGCCCTGACACACACACACACAAACTGAGCAGCTCAGTGCACACAAAGGCCACATACTGGACCTGGACTGAGGGGGGGGGGGGGGGGGGGTCTTAAATATCACACATTCACTCCATTGTCTGGGGGGTTCCTCTCCGGGTCTCTCGGGCCTCGTTCAGCCATGTTTTCAGTCATTTACACACAGCCGACCTCGCCGGTGACCTCACAGCGGACGCCAGTAAAGTCCCGTGGACACGAAATCCTTAAAGTCCCGTCTGGTTCATTTGTAAACTCTAAATTAATATATTAAAAATATTAAATAAAAGAGGATAACTGTAACCACGATGGGTTCTTCAGCTCGTCCTCAGAGGAGAACTGGGGTTATACCGAGAACACACACACACACACACACACACACACACACACACACACACACACACACACACACACACACACACACACACACACACACACACACACACACACACACACACACACACACACACACACACACACACACACACACACACACACACACACCCTATGATACCCCACTATTATGGAATATCTTCTATAGATATCAAACAGTGTGATTCTGTCTCTCGACCCCCAACCCTTCAAAATGAAAGCCCAGGAGAGAACAGGTCCGACATCCGGTTCCATGCTAAATGTCAAACTCTCCTTTAACTGTCATTTATCTACTGAGGCCACGTTAACTCTCCCAGGTGGCTGCTGGGTAATATCTCATCATGGTGGGCGGTACCAAACCCAAACCGGTACCCTAAGTCCTGAACCGGCTGCTGCCTTCAGGAACCGATGCACATCGTAGGATCCTCAGCGCTCTGGATAATAAGGCCATAACCAGCGGCGTGGACAGAGGGAGGGCAGCCGGCGCGGCGGGGTCATCATAGGTCAGGGCTAGTGTTTCCAGTTCTGGTGCCATGAGGCGGCCCGGTGGATTGTTTCCAGAGCGCCGCTACATGTAAACGTATGGAGGGCATTACTGCGGCGGCAGCTGCAGGCCCAGAAGAGGAGGAGATAAGCCACTGCTGATTGGATCGGAGAATATGAGCCGAGCTGGGCGGGCGGATGTGCTCACAGCCTTAAATATAGTCTTTTTGGGTGGATGGGGCGACGGGGGATGCACCAGCTACACCGAAAAGGTCACAGCAACTACAAGTCACGACTGAAAGGGGGTCAAATCACTTTTATGGTGACGCAATACTCAGGGTTCAAACATATTTGGGATTTCCAGGACTTTAAACCAAATGCCCAAAACAAATGTTCAGTGAAATCTCATGTCTACATGAAAAAGTGATAAAATGTTGTATTTAAACTAACAAAGAGATTCCAAAGCATCCAGTAAATAACCTAAAATGACTCAAATGAATGAGAGACAATAGTTTAGATTAAAAGAATAAACATCATGTCTGTTCAGTTACGGTGCGTTCACTTGCAGCGCGGAACAATGTGCGCTGCGAGTATTAAAGAGCGTACGCCGGCTAATATTTAGAGCGTCTTAATTTAATTATTTAAAACTCAGCATAAATGAATCTATGATAATAAAAACATTTCCAGGATTTTTTTAAACTTTAGGGATTTTTTTCCCCAGGACTTTTCCAGGCCTGGAAATAACCATTTATAAACTTCCATGACTTCTCCAGGTTTTCCATTCCCTGAACGGTGCCCCGGTGTCATGACAGTGAAATGTGGAAGCCCTCTCACCTGGATATAGAGCGCCTGATCCTGATGGAGCAGCTGCATGCGGCTCACCTGTAACCCTAAACACTACCGGAGCCGGTAATAGACCAGCAGCTGTCAGCGGGACTCATGGTGGGAGGATTGTTCCCTCAGCAGGTACTGGAGGACCCGAGGACCCGGGGAGGACCCGAGGAGGACCCGAGGACCCAGGGAGGACCTGAGGAGGACCCGAGGAGGACCTGAGGAGGACCCGAGGAGGACCTGAGGAGGACCCGAGGAGGACCCGAGGACACGATGAGGACCCGAGGACGACCCGAGGACACGATGAGGACCCAAGGAGGACCTGAGGACCCGGGGAGGACCCGAGGAGGACCCGAGGAGGACCTGAGGAGGACCCGAGGACCCAGGGAGGACCCGAGGAGGACCTGAGGAGGACCCGAGGACCCAGGGAGGACCCGAGGAGGACCCGAGGAGGACCCGAGGACACGATGAGGACCCAAGGAGGACCCGAGGACCCGGGGAGGACCAGAGGAGGACCCGAGGACACGATGAGGACCCGAGGACGACCCGAGGACACGATGAGGACCCAAGGAGGACCCGAGGACCCGGGGAGGACCCGAGGAGGACCCGAGGACACGATGAGGACCCGAGGACCCGAGGAGGACCCGAGGAGGACCCGAGGACACGATGAGGACCCAAGGAGGACCCCAGGATCGAGTCTCCAATTAATGCGTTACTCTTCAGTCAGTACATGTTTTGACCTCTAGGGGTGCCAGAGGAGGATCTCATATGAGATGTCAGCAGGATTAGAGGGGTAGCGGTCGAACTTTGGAGCTAAGCCTGTCTTTTCAGTCTGGATAGAAATGGTAACTGCTGCAGAAGGTGCGTGTTTTGCCCTCTAGGGGCGCCAGAGAGCTCCACGGTGACAGACAGTCGGGGGGCACTGACCTGGAGCCTCTTCATGGTCTGGGAGTCCTGGTCCGCCTTGACCTTGCAGGCCACCAGCAGCTGGGCGGTGGAGGCCGCCACCTGCTTGGCCGACGAGATGAGCTTCTCCTCGCTGGCGTGGCCCTGCACCGCGGAGTTGGCCGCCTCGCACAGGTTGTTGGTCGCCGCCGCCACCATGCGAGCCTGAGGGGTCAAAGGTGAGATGGTGAGATGTGTTTTTATACTTTGAGACGTCCTCGAATAAAGAGCCTGAGGGTGGAGGACTTACAGCTGAAATCAGGCCCTGAGACCACTGGCCGTCGTCCACGGCGTTGGCCTGGATCGCTCCAACCTGGAACAACAGGAGCAGCTTCAGGCGTCATGACACGCTCACAACCCTCTGAACACATCGCCATGCGCCATTGTTCAGGAGCCTCATGCATTAGTCCGTTCCTCTTAAAGGAGACATGACATGCTAATTGTTTACTAGTTTCAAAACACATCATCTTACTCGTACTGTCTGTCTGTATCCAGATATTCCTATATATATATATATAGGAATATATAAATATATTTATATATACAGGAATATATATTCATATACATATTCCAATATATATATATATATATATATGAATATATATGCATATATATATGCATATATATATTATATTCATATATATATATACTATATTCATATATTATATTCATATAATATAAATATATATATGAATATATATTCATATATATATATATTCATATAATATAAATATGAATATATATTCATATGAATATATATACTATATTCATATATATATATTCATATGAATATATATATATTCATAAAATATATATATATGAATATATATATATTATATGAATATAAATATTATATTCATATATATAATACATATATATATATATATTTATATGTGAGTTCTGCGTATTCTGCGTGTTCTGCTTGACCCTCAGAGGTCAGAGGTCACCATCTCTTCAGGCGTACCTTCCCCTGAGCCACCAGCTCCCTCTGCGCTGCCGAGGCGGCCTTCACCAGAGCGCTGGTGGCAGCTGCGATGGACTTGGCCGCTTCCAGGATCTGCTCCTCGAAGTTCAGGCTCTCATCCGCCTCCTGGTTACAAGAGACGGGGGGGGAGGAGGGGGGGGGGAGGAGGCAACAGTCAATAAACACGCCGTGGTGTGCGATGATCTCCGGGGGAACATTAATTGAGACAAAAAGAGTGAACAATGTGGTCCACAAATACTTAGAAACGGGGGCGTGTGCAATGCTGAGCGGGTGGCATCACTCATGGAGCGGGAGCCGGGAGGCGTGCGGCGCACTCAGCTGGTCACCGGCACGCTGCTCTGTCAAACGCCCTCTCACCTTGGGCTTGGTCCGGGGCCTCAGCTGCTCCAGCTTCTTGGCAGCTGCACCGCCGCTGCTCCTCAGCCGTCTCTCCTTGCTGGTGACCGTGGCTCGGGTCTGCTTCAACCCGCCGCCTACGAGGAGAACACAGAGACACGATGTCGGGGAAATCTTTGTGGAACGGCATCGACAACCGGGCTCAGAACTCGTTTCAGTTTGGCTACTTGCAGGTTCTCAGTACGATGTTCAGAGTGTTTAAGAACACAGGGAGGCCTCCAGCCTCCAGCCTTTAGCTTATAGCCTCCAGCCTTTAGCATATAGCCTTTAGCATATAGCCTTCAGCTTATAGCCTCCAGCCTTTAGCATATAGCCTTCAGCTTATAGCCTCCAGCCTTTAGCATATAGCCTTCAGCTTTTAGCCTCCAGCCTTTAGCATATAGCCTTCAGCTTATAGCCTCCAGCCTTTAGCATATAGCCTCCAGCCTTCAGCTTATAGCCTCCAGCCTTTAGCATATAGCCTTCAGCTTATAGCCTCCAGCCTTTAGCATATAGCCTTCAGCTTATAGCATATAGCCTTCAGCTTATAGCCTCCAGCCTTTAGCATATAGCCTTTAGCATATAGCCTTCAGCTTATAGCCTCCAGCCTTTAGCATATAGCCTTTAGCATATAGCCTTCAGCTTATAGCCTCCAGCCTCCAGCCTTTAGCTTATAGCCTCCAGCCTTTAGCCTTCAGCTTTTAGCCTCCAGCCTTCAGCTTATAGCCTCCAGCCTTCAGTTTATAGCCTCCAGCCTTTAGCATATAGCCTTCAGTTTATAGCCTCCAGCCTTTAGCATATAGCCTCCAGCCTTTAGCATATAGCCTCCAGCCTTCAGCTTTTAGCCTCCAGCCTTCAGCTTTTAGCATATAGCCTTCAGCTTTTAGCCTCCAGTCTTTAGCATATATCCTTCAGTTTATAGCCTCCAGCCTTCAGCTTTTAGCCTCCAGCCTTCAGCTTTTAGCCTCCAGCCTTCAGCTTTTAGCATATAGCCTTCAGCTTATAGCCTCCAGCTTTTAGCCTCCAGCCTTTAGCTTATAGCCTCCAGCCTTTAGCATATAGCCTTCAGCTTTTAGCCTTCAGCCTTCAGCCTTTAGCATATAGCCTTCAGCTTATAGCCTTCAGCTTTTAGCCTCCAGCCTTTAGCTTATAGCCTCCAGCCTTTAGCATATAGCCTTTAGCATATAGCCTTCAGCTTTTAGCATATAGCCTTCAGCTTTTAGCCTTCAGCCTTTAGCATATAGCCTTCAGCTTATAGCCTCCAGCCTTTAGCATATAGCCTTCAGCTTATAGCCTCCAGCCTTTAGCATATAGCCTTCAGCTTTTAGCCTCCAGCCTTTAGCATATAGCCTTCAGCTTATAGCCTCCAGCCTTCAGCTTTTAGCCTCCAGCCTTTAGCATATAGCCTTCAGCTTTTAGCCTCCAGCCTTTAGCATATAGCCTTCAGCTTATAGCCTCCAGCCTTCAGCTTTTAGCATATAGCCTTCAGCTTTTAGCCTCCAGCCTTTAGCATATAGCCTTCAGCTTATAGCCTCCAGCCTTCAGCTTTTAGCCTCCAGCCTTCAGCTTTTAGCATATAGCCTTCAGCTTTTAGCCTCCAGCCTTTAGCATATAGCCTTCAGCTTATAGCCTCCAGCCTTTAGCTTATAGCCTCCAGCTTTTAGCCTTCAGCCTATAGCCTTCAGCCTTTAGCATATAGCCTTCAGCTTTTAGCATATAGCCTTCAGCTTTTAGCCTTCAGCCTTTAGCATATAGCCTTTAGCCTATAGCATATATCCTTCAACCTTTAGCATATAGCCTTCAGCCTTCAGCATATAGCCTTCAGCCTATAGCCTTCAGCCTTTAGCATATAGCCTTTAGCATATAGCCTTTAGCTTCTAGCATATAGCCTTCAGCAGTGCAGATGATCCCACATGCATGACAGCCGATCAATAGCTAAACAGTTCATTACATGAAAGGTGCATTGTGGTTGTTCTCCGACTCTACTGCTCCCGGTGTATCCCAAACAGTCTGTTGCCGTGACACAAGGTCACATTCTAGGAAGTGGACTAGTGGCATACCCGAGAGCACTTAGCACTCCGGTTCCTCAGCGTCATTGGGGGGTACGGTTCCAAGAGGAACTTTCCATGTGGATCCTGTTCCAGATCCACTAAGCTCCGAGGCTCCGAGGCTCCGAGGCCAATGAACCTCTCAGCCATCAGCGTCTCTCCTCACCATTTATTATTATTGTCCAACTGCAAAGAGTTCTACTTGTAGGTAACGCAACGAGAGCGCTGCATGTTTATTTAGGGATATGCATCCACAGGGGACTAAAGGTCAAACAGACTCTCTGCTTGCATCCCATCCCCAGGATATGATTGATATTATATCAATATATCCTGGTTATCACCCAATGCAGTGATCAGCATCAGGACCTCCAGTATTCAGTTACACAAATAAGGTGTGTACAGTTACCACGCCCATATTTCAATGAGTCAATGAGACCCCGCTACTAACCACAGGCGATTACACCGCCTGGATGAGGTGTTCGGAGGGACTGGAGGTCCAGCAGGACCCAGCAGGGACCAGCAGAGACCAGCAGGGTCCAGCATGTCTCTTACACCGGAGCCCCGGGACGTTAATCTGTGACGTGAAGCTCTGGAGACGACTCTCCCTCCACTTGACAGATGATGCATTCAATGTCATTTGTACTTGAGCCTGAGAGGGGGATCCCAGACCAGAGCCGTGTGAAACCGTAGACCTCTACAGGGAGCGGCGCTAATCCTCCTGCAGATTACCGTCAGGGCTCGTTATGCACGCAGAGCTCTGGAGCTGACGGGGCGAGTTCAGGCTCGCCTTGAATCTCTGGTCGTTTGTGATTTGATTGATCGGTAAGAACACCGACGCCATCGCATGTGAACGGGGACATTGAGAGGAATGCGTTGCTTTGGTTCTGCCACAGAGGTCAAAAGGTCACGATACCTTTCATGGCCTCGGCGGCCTGGATGAGCTCCGTGACGGAGCCGGCCACCCGCTTGGAGTAGTTGGCCAGCTGCTGCTTCAG
Organism: Pseudoliparis swirei; assembly: GCF_029220125.1. Lineage (NCBI taxonomy): Eukaryota > Metazoa > Chordata > Actinopteri > Perciformes > Liparidae > Pseudoliparis > Pseudoliparis swirei. Next base: position 1,706,807 of record NC_079402.1, on the reverse strand, counting down.
CTCATGGGACGGCTTCTGGATGATCTGCAGGGGACACACACAACCTGTAACTCGACCTGTAACTCGACCTGTAACACAACCTGTAACACAACCTGTAACTCTCCCTGTAACTCGACCTGTAACTCGACCTGTAACTCTACCTGCAACTCTACCTGCAACTCTACCTGTAACTCTACCTGTAACTCGACCTGTAACACAACCTGTAACTCGACATGTAACTCGACCTGTAACACAACCTGTAACTCGACCTGTAACTCGACCTGTAACTCGACCTGTAACACAACCTGTAACTCTACCTGTAACACAACCTGTAACTCGACCTGTAACACAACCTGTAACTCGACCTGTAACTCGACCTGTAACTCGACCTGTAACACAACCTGTAACTCGACCTGTAACACAACCTGTAACTCGACCTGTAACTCGACCTGTAACACAACCTGTAACTCGACCTGTAACACAACCTGTAACTCGACCTGTAACTCGACCTGTAACACAACCTGTAACTCTACCTGCAACTCTACCTGTAACTCTACCTGCAACGCAACCTGTAACACGACCTGTAACTCTACCTGTAACTCTACCTGTAACTCTACCTGTAACACAACCTGTAACACAACCTGTAACACAACCTGTAACTCGACCTGTAACTCGACCTGTAACACAACCTGTAACACAACCTGTAACTCGACCTGTAACTCGACCTGTAACACAACCTGTAACACAACCTGTAACTCGACCTGTAACTCGACCTGTAACACAACCTGTAACACAACCTGTAACTCGACCTGTAACACAACCTGTAACACAACCTGTAACACAACCTGTAACTCGACCTGTAACTCGACCTGTAACTCGACCTGTAACACGACCTGTAACTCGACCTGTAACTCTACCTGTAACACAACCTGTAACACAACCTGTAACTCGACCTGTAACTCGACCTGTAACACAACCTGTAACACAACCTGTAACTCTACCTGTAACTCTACCTGTAACTCGACCTGTAACTCTCCCTGTAACTCGACCTGTAACACAACCTGTAACACGACCTGTAACTCGACCTGTAACTCTACCTGTAACACAACCTGTAACACAACCTGTAACACGACCTGTAACTCTACCTGTAACTCTACCTGCAACGCAACCTGTAACACGACCTGTAACACAACCTGTAACACAACCTGTAACTCTACCTGTAACTCTACCTGTAACTCGACCTGTAACACAACCTGTAACTCGACCTGTAACTCTACCTGTAACACAACCTGTAACACAACCTGTAACACGACCTGTAACTCTACCTATAACTCTACCTGTAACTCTACCTGCAACAACGCAACCTGTAACGCAACCTGTAACACAACCTGTAACACAACCTGTAACTCTACCTGTAACTCTACCTGCAACACAACCTGTAACTCTACCTGCAACTCTACCTGTAACTCTACCTGTAACTCTACCTGCAACGCAACCTGTAACACGACCTGTAACTCTACCTGTAACTCTACCTGTAACACAACCTGTAACTCTACCTGTAACTCTACCTGTAACTCTACCTGTAACTCTACCTGTAACACGACCTGTAACTCTACCTGTAACTCGACCTGTAACTCTACCTGTAACACAACCTGTAACTCTACCTGTAACACGACCTGTAACTCTACCTGTAACTCTACCTGTAACTCTACCTGTAACACAACCTGTAACACAACCTGTAACACAACCTGTAACTCTACCTGTAACTCGACCTGTAACTCGACCTGTAACACAACCTGTAACTCTACCTGTAACTCTACCTGCAACACAACCTGTAACTCTACCTGTAACACAACCTGTAACACAACCTGTAACTCTACCTGTAACTCTACCTGTAACACAACCTGTAACTCTACCTGTAACACAACCTGTAACACAACCTGTAACACAACCTGTAACACAACCTGTAACTCTACCTGTAACACAACCTGTAACTCTACCTGCAACACAACCTGTAACTCTACCTGTAACACAACCTGTAACTCGACCTGTAACTCTACCTGTAACACAACCTGTAACTCTACCTGTAACACAACCTGTAACTCGACCTGTAACACAACCTGTAACTCTACCTGTAACTCTACCTGTAACACAACCTGTAACTCTACCTGTAACTCTACCTGTAACACAACCTGTAACACAACCTGTAACTCTACCTGTAACTCTACCTGTAACACAACCTGTAACTCTACCTGTAACACAACCTGTAACTCGACCTGTAACACAACCTGTAACTCTACCTGTAACACAACCTGTAACTCTACCTGTAACACGACCTGTAACACAACCTGTAACTCTACCTGTAACTACCTGTAACTACCTGTAACTCTACCTGTAACTCTACCTGTAACACAACCTGTAACTCTACCTGTAACTCTACCTGTAACTCTACCTGTAACACAACCTGTAACTCTACCTGTAACTCTACCTGCAACACAACCTGTAACTCTACCTGTAACTCTACCTGTAACACAACCTGTAACTCTACCTGCAACACAACCTGTAACTCGACCTGTAACACAACCTGTAACACAACCTGTAACTCTACCTGCAACACAACCTGTAACTCTACCTGTAACTCGACCTGTAACTCTACCTGCAACACAACCTGTAACACAACCTGTAACTCTACCTGCAACACAACCTGTAACTCTACCTGTAACTCGACCTGTAACTCTACCTGCAACACAACCTGTAACACAACCTGTAACTCTACCTGTAACTCGACCTGCAACACAACCTGTAACTCTACCTGTAACACAACCTGTAACTCTACCTGTAATTCAACCTGTAACTCTACCTGTAACACAATATGTAACTCTACCTGTAACTCTACTTGTAACTCTACTTGTAACACAATATGTAACTCTACCTGTAACTCAACTTGTAACTCTACCTGTAACTCGACCTGTAACTCAACCTGTAACTCTACTTGTAACTCTACTTGTAACTCTACCTGTAACCTGTAATAGGTACATGTGATCACTAGATGATCACTGATTGGCTCTTCCCTTCGTGTATGACAGACTGGTGCAGCCCCAGTGCATCATGGGTAACCATGGGAGTCGGGTCCATCCACAGACCCAGTGATAGAGGCGTATAAACACGGCTCTCTGAATGTGACGCGCACACAGGTGGAGACGTGAAGGTGAGGTCTCACTCTGAGCTTTATTTTCTGACATCAAAGTCAAACTCTTCCTCTCGCCACGCAGTCTTTATGAAGTTCTGCTCTGTGTGCTCGAGGATACTTTGTACAGTCAGCGGCACAATGGCGGCGTTGTGCCGGGGGGGGGGGCTGGAATGTGTCCTCGGCCGTCCGAGGCGGACATGCGGCGGGCGACAGGTGCGGAGTATTAACGGGCTCAGCCGGCCGGCTCGGGTTCATTCAGATGTGTTGTCATGAGGAGAGAGAGGCCCGCACGTCACGGCACAGGCACGCATGCAGCGGGCCAAAGCAATGCCCCGAACACACACACACATTGTGCACACACACACGCGCACACACACACACACAGCTCTGTGTTAGGCAAATACAACATAGAAGGTTAATTGATGATTCTGAGGCTCGAGGTGATCACAGGTCAGTGTGTTCCAACCTTCAGAGGACAGGACCTCACGTTCCTCACTCAGTGTGTGTGTGTGTGTGTGTGTGTGTGTGTGTGTGTGTGTGTGTGTGACCGTTGGTGGAATATTCAATTCAGTTCAGTTTATTTCGTATCGCCCATAATCCCAACCTCCCCTCAGAGGGCTCTACAGCCTGTACCCAGACGACCCCCCTGACCTTTGACCTTGTGACTGTGGAGTGAAGGGGGGGTCCTCCTGCAGTGGCCATAGTGGTGGTGTACTGCCCTCTCTCTTAAGAGGAAGAGAACGGCTCTCCACCAATCAGCTTCTTCATTAGGATTTAGATCTGGAGAATCTTTTCTTCACAAGTTGTTGACCAGCGTCAGACGGGAAAAATATTTACCACTTTTGATTAATGTCCAGAAGTTTCCCTCCGATAGAACGGGCCAACGAGAGGCCTGAACGAGAGGAGGAGTCACTCATATTCAATAATGAGGAGGGGTCACTCGTATTCAACAATGAGAGGAGGAGTCACTCATATTCAACAATGAGAGGAGGAGTCACTCATATTCAACAATGAGAGGAGGAGTCACTCGTATTCATCAATGAGAGGAGGAGTCACTCATATTCAACAATGAGAGGAGTCACTTTGCAACTATATATGAATAAACAATATTTGAAGGGCGACTTACGGGCGACTCGTGGGCGATTTAACGGCGACTTATGGTCAATTTATGGGCGACTTATGGGTAAATTATGGGCGACTCAAGAGCGACTTATGGGCGATTTAAGGGTGACTTATGGGCGACTGCAATCAAATTGCAAGATCATTCCAGATGTGAAGGAGGGAAGTGTAATGTAGGTAAAAAGGAATACCTAAATGTTGGCCCCGCCCCCCACTACACCCCAAACCCCTCCCTTAATTGAAGCCCTGAGTGTGATGTGATCTTTCCTCTGATTGGTCGGAACAGAAACAACCAGTCAGTCAGTGACCGTGTTTACATGCATTCGAATAACTAGCTTAGTCGGACTGAAATCGAATTATCCGTTTCATGTAAACATGTTCGACTGTGCGGTCCGACTACGATCCGATTAACACCCTGGATAACTCGATCCGATCCGGTTGATAATTCGACTATCGCGGCATGTAACGGTGAATTGGATTAGGAACTGGACTTTGCGTCTTTGCGCATGCTCGAGATCCCGCCGCCCTCCTCCTCCCTCCCTCCCATGTCGTGACCCGGAAGTCGAAAGAGACGATAAGTTGTCACTGCCGGGAGCCTGGCCGGCAGAAAACAAACAAACAACGCCAATAGCGCCATTTGCATTCGCTGTACTCCTATTAACATCATGCAAGAATAGAGGGATGTAGCTTCGCTTTGCTCGCCATCTTTCTCCAAATGTTGATGTTGTTGTTGTTGGTTGTTGTTGGTAGTGGTGAAGAGGTCAAGCGGAAATGGCTGTATCACCACGAGTTGTAATGAAAACAGCGGCACCTATCGTATCGGATATGACATGCTTTCAAAGGCCAATGATTCACTCACTGCCATGTATATTGGGATAACAGCAGATCCCCCAAAAGATAGCAGAGTCCGACGAAAGCAAGATTAGAATTATACCATCATGTAAACGCACTGAGTAACGGTCGGACATCAGGCTAGCATTAGATGAGGGGCGTTCAAAGACCTCCCACTGAGTCCGTCAGAGTTCCAACACAAAGCAGAGCAGGTCTAGCACGTATTGATCCAACGGCACCGCCGTGGCGCCCGGCGCTCCGTGCAGCAGCCTCGCACTCGTGCAGGTCGTCGGCGTGCCGTACTCACCGGCTTGCACCGACATCAGTGAGCCACGCGTTTAAAAAGAGGAACAGTGACAGAGCGACGACGGGAGAGGGAAAGAAAAGAGGTCGTCAAACACGAGACAGCTGACATCAGACGGCGTGCGGTGTCATGCTGCGGAGGCGGAGCAAAGAACGACTTCAAAAAGGCTTGAGCAAGGAGGAGGAGCACTGAGGAGGAGCAGGTGCGTCTTCAGGGCCTTTGAGGAGGACGGATGTAAAACCTGTTGCCTGAAGGTCTCCAGTCTGATCACATTCAAACTGGGAGGTATGAGCACTGCTGAGGAGCCATTGAGCAAGCCTCCCCACACAGACACCTTCACCAGCTCACTGACACTTATGTATAAGTGTGTATGTGTGTGTGGATGTGTGTATGTGTGTGTATATGTGTGTGTGAGGGTTCTTACCACCAGCACGTGCTCCAGCAGGCCCAGGTATCCACAGGCACACTCGTTCCCAAAGCGCAGAGCTCTGGTCTGGACCTCCTTGCTGACCTCGGGGTGGTAGGCGGCTTGCTGAGAGACAGAGGACACAAGGACAGAAGTCAAGATGTCCCCTTACAGTCAACATGTCCCCTTACAGTCAACATGTCACCTTACAGAAACTTTACATATATGTAGACGTCTACATATATTTATATATACATATATAATATATAAATATACATATATATATTACAAATCTACGCTCTTTATTATAGTCTATATATATTTTTATATAGTCATATATAAATATATATAAATATATTTATATAATATATATATAAATATTAGGGCTGTGAAACGATTAAAAATTTTAATCGGGTTAATCACAGGTTTTTGTGGATTAATCATGATTAATCACATATTACCGATATTCTCGGTATATTTTGTGAGAACATAGAGATTTATGACAAAAGACGGATATATACATTTATACATTCTTCTATACAATGGTGCTGCAACTCAGCAGTTATTTAGCAGTTTTCTTCCATATGGAACATTAATACATCTTCATCCTAAACAGAATGTTTAACCCTCCTGTTACCTTTCGGGTCAATTTGACCCCATTCAATGTTTAATGTCGGTGTTCTTTGGGGTCAATTTGACCCCAGGCTGTTTTTCACTGTCAAACATATAAGAAATATCAACTTTTTTATTTATTTAAAGGGCTATTTAGGTAGTCAACAAACAAACATAAAGTACCTCACACTTAAACTTGGGAAGCAATATTAATTCTAATAATTTTCTGGAGGTTTTAATTGCTGGGGTGAAATTGACCCCGAGGGTAAAATATGTTAGTAAATGTAAAGGTAACAGGAGGGTTAAACAGAACATTGTTCTCTTGTTTGTCAACCATTAACTCCACCATGATACAATCTAAAGGCCTCTAGTCTTCCTCTAGCAGCTGCTGAGGCAAACTGACTGTGTGGGTTTTCTTCATGAACTGGGCCGTGATGAAAGGGACGGCGGGGACACCGCTGCAAAGCTGAAACCTCACCGGCCCGGACAGGTGGACAGATTGACAAGTGACTTTTGTTTTGCTCGGTCGATGCGCGCACGGAGCTCTGTGGCGCGCGAGACGGACATCGATAAGTGTTAACGCAACGCGAAGAGACAGAAATGACATGCTGCTGTGGAGATACGATCAACAACAGACGTTTAGTTTAATAAAAGAACAAAGACGTGCGATAGAGAACATGTCAGGGGGCGGGCCAATCTCTTTAATGTCATTGATCTACCGACACTACGCCGCGATCGACTGGCAAGTCGCGATCGACGTGTTGAGACCCTGATCTACAGGAAGTAAAAGTCGTAACAAGGTTTCCGGAGGTGAACCTGCGGAAGGATCATTACCGATGAACAGACCGTCTGCATGAGAGCGGACAGAGTTCAGATTGAAGTGGTGCATTGGAAGCTCATTTTGCAAGTGACTTTTTTTCCGTCCCGACGACCAACAACAAACGGATTGGAAGCTCATTCTGCGCATGCGTTAAATGCGTTAAAAAAACAACTAGTTAAACCTGTAATTGAATTAACTGAGTTAACGCGTTATTTTTCACAGCACTAATAAATATATATATTATATGTATATAATATATATATATAAATAGTTATATCTATATATATTTACTACACATTTATGCTCTTTATTATAGTCTATATATATTTATAAATATGTCAACAAAAAGATGAAAAATGGAAATATCAGTTAAAGTATTAAAGTACATGTTGACTGTGTTACGCACCCGTCAATATTTCTAAATAAAAAACTATGTAATAAATAAACAGAGCCTCACTGTAACGTGAATGTTATTGATAAACCTAAATAAAATAAGTAGTGACGATATATTTATGTTAATGACATCATCTGGTCTCCGTCTCTTCTACCTTGCAGGAGTGCAGCATGTCGGCGATGGCCCTCCGGCTCAGGTTCGCCGTGGCGATGATGTCCTCCTGGCGACAAGAATTCCCAGCAGCCACTGCTTTCGCCGTCGCCATGGTGATGCCTTTAGTCATGCGAATGAACTCCTCCGGCGTGGTCGTCGACGGCGGCGGCTCGGAGCTGTTGAACACCTGCGTGGTGGAAACCAGGGGGCTTAAAACACGAGCTTCCTCATCCGACCGGAGGCTCTCCCCCTGGTGGTGAGGGAGGGGTACTCACCGTCAGCTCCTGCTTGATGTGTTCGATGGTGGCCTCCAGACCTCGGGTCCCCTTCGTGGCCTCATCCTCCACCGCCTTCACCGTCTTCAGGAGGGACGTCACGTTGGTCACCATCACCTGCAGCAGCCAATCACATCGTTAGAGGGCAGACCGAAGGGGAAAGGTGATGCACCTGCAGTGATGCAGGTCACAGCATCACTGCGGAGAGAAGACACTGGACACTTTCTTTTTAATTAAATGTTTAACATTTTCATTTCCTTTATTATTTAAATTCTTAAATGTAATATGTCCTGCAAATTAATTTTATTGTATATATATATATATATGTATATTTTATATATAATATATATTTTAAATATATATAATATATATAATTCAAACTTATATAGCGCTTTTCTGAATACACAAAGACACTTGTAAAATAAATATATATATAAATATCTAAATATATATATATAAAAATATATATATATATTTCAAAAAGAGAGAGAGAAATTTATTGGTGGCGATGAATAAAGTAAAAACTAATCCAACCCACTGCTGTTATAATATATATATACAATTATATATAGAGAGAGAGATAATTTTTTTAAATAAAGTAAAAACTAATCTAACAAACTGCTGTTGAAAGCTTTGTTTTCAAGTCTTTCTGCTCCGTTCTTGTGGTTCAACCCCAAACCCCCCGGCCCACACGGCGATTGTCAGGCCGTTCTCTGGACTCGGGTCATGTGACCCACCTTGGCGCAGTTCTTCAGCTGCAGCATGCTGGGGTCGTCGTGAGGTTTCCCCGCGGCCCCCTTGGTGGCGCTGATGAGGTTCCCCAGAGCTTTGGCCACGTCCTTCACGGCGTTAATCAGGACCACCTGTAGGGGGCGGGACCAGTACGTTAAGGTGTGACGTGAGACGCCTGCAGAGGGCATCGAACACAAAGAATGAGAGATATAGAACCCAGAGGAGATGAGATCAAACGAAAAAAAGACAAACATCTTGAATAATTTGCGTTCTTTTATATTTCTCATCATTTTTCTTGCTCTTCATTGTCCTTGCACCTTTTAAAAACAAATAAAATACATGTATAAAATGAAAAAAATGTATGAATGAATAAAATGTATAAAATAAATAAAATGTATAGAATAAATAAAATGTATGAAATGAATAAAATGAATAAAATGTATAAATAAAATAAATAAAAACATGCAGGGCGGCCATGTTTCCTGCTGCTCTACCTGTGTCTCTGGGTCTTCAGAACCCAGACTGGCGGCTCCCAGTTTCACCACGTCGGCCAGTTTGGTGATGGTGAACACGGAGGACTGGGCCGCCTGGGCCAGCCTCTCCTGGCTGGCTCCGGCTCCAGACACCAGCAGCTTGGTGTCCTCCACCAGAGCCTTGGCCGTCTTCAGGATGTACTCTCTGCACACAAGACAGCATGAACCGTAGAGATGAGTTCTGATCGACCGCCCAGTGGTACGTCCCCCTGACTCTGTCTCTGACACCCTATTGGCCAATGACATCGTGTCCAGGAGAGTCCGGCCCACCTGTGGTCGGCGAAGGTCTCGGCGTTCTCGCGGTTCAGCGAGCCGGCGCTGGCGAACATGATGGTGGTGTCCAGGTCGGCGATGATCCCGGACACGGCGCTGGCCGCCGTGATGCAGGCCTGGGTGCCACGGTTACCGGCCTGCAGGGACGCCAGCACGTGGGACACCTGGGAGGAGGAGGAGGAGAACAACAAGACCGTCTGTTACGAGTGAAGTGACCGACAGGCCCGTCTGGTTAGCGAGTGACATGGTGGTGAAGGAAGCAGCCGACTGGCCGGTGACCTCTGACCTTCTCGGAGACCTTGCGGGCGCTCTCGATCAGCTCCTTCTTGGTGAACGAGTCGTTGGGGCTGCACTGCAGCGCTCCGGCTTTGGTCACCAGGCCCGTGCAGCTGAAGCCCAGCTCGCCCACCTGCTTCTTGATGTGGGAGCCGATCTGAGACAACAGAGAGAGACCGGTGTTTACATCACGGGGCCACGGAGACGGGCAGAGAGACAGGTTTACGTCACGGGGCCACGGAGACGTGAAGACGTCTCTGAAGGACGGCGGCTTCGCTCACCTCGTCGTTCTCGGCCGTCACGGCTGCATATTTGGCCTCGTTGGCCAGATTTCCAAACTCGTTGGTGAGATGGTTGGCCAATCCGCCGAGGTCATCGGGGTTGGTGTTAGACTTGGTCACCTGGGGGGGATGAGGAACCACAGGTGAGTATTAACAGCTGCAGCTTTTAGGGTTTCACATAATAAAAGGAACAAACACTGACAATAACAAACAATACTGCACATTCATTCATTCAGGGATCCCTCTTTTCTTCCCCTCCTGTTTAGGGTTTTTGGGCTATTTTATTGTATATTTGTAAAATGTCCTGCAATTTTATTTTATATTTGTAAAATGTCCTGCTATTTTATTTTATTGTATATTTGTAAAATGTCCTGCTATTTTATTTTATTTTATATTTGTAAAATGTCCTGCTATTTTATTTTATTGTATTTTTGTAAAATGTCCTGCTATTTTATTTTATTATATTTAATAATTGTAAAATGTCCTGCTATTTCATTTTATTATATTTAATAATTGTAAAATGTCCTGCTATTTTATTGTATATTTGTAAAATGTCCTGCTATTTCATGTTATTGTATTTAATATTTGTCAAATGTCCTGCTATTTTATTTTATTGTATTTTAAATTTGTAAAATGTGGCTTCTGAATAAAAGGTTGGTCCCGCCTACTTTCTCAAACTAGCTGGACATGCAATTTTGCAGCTTGAGGCCAATGTGACACAAAGTGTTTCAGGGACTGAACCAACATGCAATGACCACACCGGGCCAGCAGGAGACCGAATTTGGTAATTGCGTCATCTATTAAGATATTATAACATTCTTTACTCCTTCACGCTGCCTCACCATCTCCTGCACCGTGATGGCGATGGCCTTGGCGGTCCTGACCATGGTGGTCTGGTAGTCCACGAAGGTGCCTTCAGGCTCCAGACAATACGTGTCTTCCATCTTGTTGATGGAGTCGTTGATGGACTCCACCATGCCGCCCACGGCGCCCGCCGCGCTGGCCGCCTCCGCGAGAGTGGCGCCCAGGTCGTCCACGGCCTCCTTCATCATCTGCACCGACTCCTCCAGAGCCTCCTGCATGTGAGCCGCCTGGAAGGAGGAGCACGCGCATGACTGGGCAATGCATATCTATATACTGTAATATATATATATATATATATATATAAGATATATGTATATTAAATATATATATTAATATATTTAGAAATATACATATATATATATAAATAATACTATATTTGATTCTATTTGAAAGGTCTGGTTGAATATTGATGTATATACATATATAAATAAATATAATTATATATATAAATGTACATATATATATATATATAAATAAATAAACATATTTAACCATGTACATATATTTGTATATACATATATTTATAAGTAAATATATACATACATAAATATATATTCATACATATATATATTCATACATTTATATATATAAATAATAATAACAAAAAAAAATTATATATTTAGTGAAGAGGCCACAACATGTACCTTGGGGTTCCCTCCGGCCTCCTTGGCGGTGTAGAGCATCTGCAGGGCCGACTCCGTGAGGGTCTTGGTCTGGTCCAGGACCGCCATCTGCTGCTGGCTGCTCACGATCTTGGACGCTGTGCCGATGGCGGCCATGATGAGCGGCTCAAAGTAGCTGGCCATCTGAGACACCTGATCACATGAATGAGAACATCACACGTCATGTGACACCACGTGTGCGTGTGCTCCAGCCGCTCGGAGACGTCGTCCCGTCTTCTACCTTGTGGCCCAGCAGGGACGCCTCGCAGCCGGCGGCCACCGCCACCGGGTCAATCAGGTTACTGATCTCGTGGACCGAGGCGGCCATCTGCTGATGGAGCGTCTGCAACAGAGACAGCCAGGAATGAAGCTCCATTAAAGCACAGAGCCGTCTTCATGCTCCACGGAGGAGGTTCAGGAGGAGCCATGTCCAAATAATAACAATAAAGTGCAACCTGTGAAAAACTAAACAAAACAAGTTCAAATGTTTGGCAATAAAGTCTCAGTTCATGCTCAATGCTTTTGTTTTGAAGGGCAGCAGCAGAAAAGCCAATTTCACGAAGATCGGCTTTTATGTGTGACAATAAAAAGTATTTCTGCATTTCCTGCTGTAGTACCACCGCGCCCCACTAGAGGGCCGCGCTCCACAGTTTGAGAACCACTGCTTTAAACAGTTGAAATGTCTGACTGCCCCTCTAACAGACGGTCTTCTTCTCTCTCTCTCTCCATCCCTCTCTCCCCTTCCCTCTCCCTCTTTCCCTCTCTCCCTCCTTCTCTCTCTTCCTCCCCCTCCCTATTCCTCCTTCTCTCTCTCCCTCTCCTCTCTACCTCACCGTTCCCACTTCTCTCTCTCCTTCTCTCTCTTGCTCTCTCCCTCTCGTCCTCTCTCCTTCCTTCTCTCTCTCTCTCTCTCTCTCTGGTTTCTGACTTCCAACCTGTGTGTGTGTGTACCTCCATGGAGATGTCCTGTGTGTGTGTGTGTGTGTACCTCCATGGAGATGTCCTGTGTGTGTGTGTGTGTGTGTGTACCTCCATGGAGATGTCCTGTGTGTGTGTGCGTGTGTGTGTGTACCTCCATGGAGATGTCCTGTGTGTGTGTGTGTGTGTACCTCCATGGAGATGTCCTGTGTGTGTGTGTGTGTGTGTGTGTACCTCCATGGAGATGTCCTGTGTGTGTGTGTGCGTGTGTGTGTGTGTGTGTACCTCCATGTAGATGTCCTGTGTGTGTGTGCGTGTGTACCTCCATGTAGATGTCCTGTGTGTGTGTGTGTGTGCGTGTGTGTGTGCATGTGTGTGTGTGTACCTCCATGTAGATGTCCTGTGTGTGTGTGCGTGTGTGTGTGTGTGTGTGTGTGTGTACCTCCATGGAGATGTCCTGTGTGTGTGTGTGTGTGTACCTCCATGGAGATGTCCTGTGTGTGTGTGTGTGCGTGTGTGTGTGTGTGTGTGTGTGTGTACCTCCATGTAGATGTCCTGTGTGTGTGTGCGTGTGTACCTCCATGTAGATGTCCTGTGTGTGTGTGCGTGTGTGTGTGTGTGTTTGTGTGTGTACCTCCATGGAGATGTCCTGTGTGTGCGTGTGTGTGTACCTCCATGTAGATGTCCTGTGTGTGTGTGTGTGTGTGTGTGCCTCCATGGAGATGTCCTGTGTGTGTGTGTTTGTGTGTGTACCTCCATGGAGATGTCCTGTGTGTGCGTGTGTGTGTGTGTACCTCCATGGAGATGTCCTGTGTGTGTGTGTGTGTGTGCGTGTGTGTGTGTGTGTGTGTACCTCCATGGAGATGTCCTGTGTGTGCGTGTGTGTGTACCTCCATGTAGATGTCCTGTGTGTGTGTGTGTGCGTGTGTGTGTGTGTTTGTGTGTGTACCTCCATGGAGATGTCTTCTCGGGGTGTGAGCTGCTGGCTGATGGCGGCCAGCGACGCCTGGTCCACCTCCCGGATGCAGCCGTTCAGAACCTCGATGGCGTCGTCACATTCCCTCTGGCCCGGGGCCTTCTCCCTGAGGAGGAGGAGGGTCAGGAGGAGGAGGAGGAGGGGGAGGAGACAGTTATGATGCCATGTCAGCAGGCAGTTCAACTAACTCTCTCCAGCGCGCCGCCCTGAGGTCACATGCTGCTCATCTTATCCTAGAAGTCCATCTTCATGGATAAATGAAGTGACATCATCACAAACTCACAGCCAATCAAAAAGCTGCAACATATCCTCTCATCTTCATTTTGATGTGAATGAGCAGCGATGAGCTAACGTCTGGTGTTAACAACAACAACAACAACAACAGGAGGTTCTCCAGATAACTTTACATAGTGAAAGCTATAAATCATGAAAGGAGACTCACTCTGTTACTTTGTTGCTATTTAAGTTGATAAATCAAGATTATAAACCTATTGTTTATGTTTATGATTGTTTATGAAGGTTGTAAATAATGTTAATAACTTATATCACATATATATATATATAACATCTATCTGATAAACTAAATAAAAAGATAGATTAGTCCCTAACGGGCTTTATAATCTGGTATCAAACAGCCTCCTCATATTATATATATATTATATTATACATCAGGCCGTGTGAGATGTTTTACTTCCGTTACTTTGTCTCTGCTAATTGTTGCCGTGGCGACGGACCAACACTGAAGCAGCGGGCGAGCCGAGGCCCTCACCTCATGTTGGTGATGAGCTTCTTGATGGAGTCGGACACGGTTCTGGAGTGACCCGCCAGCACCGACCACTTGGGGGGGTCTTTGGGGTTGACGGCCAGGGAGCGGGCCGTCTGGATCAGCCCGGTGGAGCTCTCCAGCATCGTCTTGGCTGCCACCACGATGGGCGCCATGGCTGCGTGGCCCTGAGGGGTCATAACAGGTTTAAGATTTACCCCCCCCGAGCTTGAACCCTCAAGGTCACAGGTCAAGGTCGCCGCTCAAGGTCGCGGCTCATCCCTCACCTCGGGGCTGATCTGAGCAGGGATGCTGGCGAACTCGGGGTTGGAGGCGAAGGCCGTGAGGTTGTCCACGGCCTCGATCAGCGGCCCGGTGGCGGCCTTACACTTTTCCCTGTTCTCCTGGTTGAAGGCTCCGTCCAGAGCCTGGCAGACAGGGGGGTGGGCCCATTAACACTCATTGATTTAAGACCACGAATCATAACATATATATATATATATATTAGCGCTGTGAAACGATTAACATTTGTAATCAGGTTAATCACAGGTTTCTGTGGATTAATCATGATTAATCACATATATACATTTACAGGGCTCTCAAGACAGGCAAGAGCTCCGAGAAGAGTTGTTGACGGGGGGGGGTGCAAGTGACTTTTTTTTTCGCGAGACGGAGATCGGAGTCGTGTTAACGCGACACGTAGAGACAAAATGACATGCTGCTGGAGAGACGACCAACAACAGACGGATTGGAAGCTCATTCTGCGTATGCGTTAAATGCGTTAAAAAAACAAGACTAGTTAAACCTGTAATTTAATTAACTGAGTTAACGCATTATTTTCACAGCACTAATATATATAAATGTATATATATAATAAAGACGTGCATACATTTATATATATATATATAAATGTATATATATAATAAAGACGTGCATAAATATATATATATGATCAGGAATATAATAATATATATATTAATAAAATATTATATATAAGAATATAATACATATATACGTATACACACACATATACATAATATATATAAATATATACATAGTATATTTGTTATACATATATATATACACACATACAGTATATATATATAAATATAAAAACATATATAGATATATTTATACACATATATATTTTATATTACATCATTAAATATAATATGTATATATATATATATATTTAATAATGTATTTATATATAATAATAAATATATATATATATATATATGCACGTCTTTATTAGCCTTGTACTTCAAAAGAACACCACGAACACTTCAGAGGACAGAGCATCTGCCGCTGTGCACCCCCCTCCTCCTCCTCCCCCCTCCTCTTCTCTCCTCTCTCCCCCTCCCTCCCCCCTGCTGCTGCGCCTGCCGGGACTCGTGCTACCGACCTTGATGGACTTGACGAGGTTGGCGGTGGTGTTGGCCACCTCCTTGGCCGACTGGACGAACTGCCGCTTGGCCACCGGGTTGGGCGTCCTGGAGGAGGCCAGGCGGCACGCGTTGCAGAGCGCCGACGTGTGCTTGGCCACGATGGTGGCGGCAGAGAGCACCTGGGGGAGAGGGTCAGAGGTCAAAGAGGTCAAGTATAGACTCACCAAGAGGAGGAGTGATGTCACAGGGAGGCGGGTACCTGGGACTGGGTGCAGGCCGGGTCCACCAGGTTCTGGCAGGCCATCTGGATGGACTGGTTGGCCCGGGCGAACTGGGAGGGGTCCACCAGGCCCTTCTGGCCCGCCGAGCTGTTGGGGTCCGAGACCCCCACCAGGTAGGCGGCCTGGGGGCGACAACAGAGTCACTTTACAATGAAGCCCAGTGGAGGTTCTGGAGGACTCTCTCCAGACCAGGACCACGAGACACGAGAGCTTCAACCAACAGGCCTGATCAAGTTCATCGATTATGTCATCCTTGGAATGTGGCGCGTCCTCCTTCCTCTGAAACACCTTTCATTTTCGATCAATGCTTCACAATAAAAGCTCCTTTACTTCAGTGATAGACACGTCCTTCACAATAAAAGCTCCTCGTAATCTTCCCTGCTCACTCATCCTCCCTACAGTATTAGGCAACTCGTTTTTAAAGAAGAACAGCTGCTAACGAAGCCCCTCTACTTCAGTGATAAACACGTCCTTCACAATAAAAGCTCCTCGTTACTTTTTTATTAAAAAAATATGTTATTTTGCAGCAGCAAAAATGAAGAACATTTTGTTTTATCATCCTCAGCTTACTCAATGCGCTGCTTTGTCACTATTTGATCACTACTGTGAGATCTGAACTCCGTGTGGTCTGACACACAGACCAGTGAGACCAGGCGGTCTTCACAGCCCCCAGAAGAGACCTTTACCTGAGCAGCTGCCTCCGTCAGACCACACAGAGCTTTGGAGCCGCTGCTGACCGAGTCGCCGAACTCCGGCAGGTTGGAGTTCTTGGCGTTGTGTGAAATGCCAGCCATGGACTCACCCAGGACCTGCAACAGGAAGCCGGAGAATAAGGGTTTGGTGTGGGAACCAATCAGCACTGACGTACAAAAATAACCCAAAAGGGTGGTCATCCCTTCAAAATAAAAGTACATGTCTCAGTGACTGGAAGGACAAAGAGAAAAGTACAGAATGGGGTCAAATGTTTAAAAAGATGATGTCACCAACAAACTGAACACAATTAACCCGTGACGTCTTTATAGTTCAGAGATATTTACTGGACCAGTGTATAATACTGAAGGACAGAACTTCCTCTAACAGATAAAAGTGTACACGTTAAAGCAGAGCAGCTCCTTTTGAGAGAGAGGAGTTAAACGTTGAACCGTGAGACCAGAGCCAGAGGAGGAAGTTCTACCTTTGAGTTCTCCATGACGCTGTCGATGCAGTCGAAGTACGACAGGTCGTTGATGGCCTCCGTCGGGTTCTCCAGCATCCCCCTCACCGACTGCAAAGGACACAACGTCGTCACAACGCACACAGGAAACACACAACGCACCTCACAGCGGGGGGTCTAGATGATGGTTCAAGTCCTTGCTTTATGATGAATATATATATACAAATCTATTTATATTTATAATAATATATATATATATAAATATATGTATATAAATATATTTATATATATATACACATATAAATCTATTCATATATGTCTATATATAAATCTATTTAAAAAATATTTAAATACATATACAAATATATATAAAATATATATATATCTATATAAAAGAAATTATATATATATAAATATATATTTACATATATATCTATGTATATATATATATATGTGCATTTATATATATATATATATGTATTTATATATACATTAGAGCAGGGATTCCCAAAGTGTGGTGCGCGCACCCCTGGGGGTGCGCGAGCTGCCTCTAGGGGGTGCGCGAGAGGAAAAATGTAATGGTGGTCTAATGGTGTAATAATTAATATTAAACATTCTCAGGGCTCTCAAGTGTCATTTCGGTCTTAACCAGTGGCGTCCCGGATGTTTTTTAATTAGCCCCGAATGTTAATTAAAAAAAATAAAAATAAAAGATTTGGCACACAAGTGGTTAACACCTCCAGGTCGCACGTGACGTCATTCACCCAAAGCAGCGGAGTCAGACTGGCAGCAGGCGCACGTAACAGCAAGCTGCTGTCTGAGAGTGTTTCTATGTCTAAACATTTCGCCGCTTCACTCTTCTGGGCTAAGCCCAGCGCCGCCGCTCCCATAACGCGCATCGCTCCCCCCCGTCAACAACTCTTGCATTCTGTTGCGTTTTTTTTTTAAGGTGTGGGGGATTGGGGGTGCGTGAACCCGGTCGGGATGTAGAAGGGGGTGCGTGGTCTAAAAAGTTTGGGAACCCCTGCATTAGAGGGAGGGCGGGCCTCAGCAGAGAGCAGGGTGGTCCTTCAAAGTGCTCTCTGAGTCCAGGTCCATGTCTCAGGACTCAGACTAAAGAGGAGAGGAACCGGTGGAGGACTGACGGTCTTACCTCCAGCTCTCTGAGAGCATTGTCACACTCCTTCTGCCCGGGAGCCTGCCGGGTGCACATGGTGATGAGCTGGTTGATGCTGTCCGTCACGGCCCTGTGAACAGAAACACAGGCTCCGAGGTGTAAAAGATGGAGAGAACGTAGAGGAGAAGAGCTCCAGACGAAGAGAGGAGAGGGTTCCCCACCTGGCGGCGGCTGCCAGCTGGTTCTTGAGGTTGGGGGAGCTGGGGTCGGTGGACAGGGCTTTGGCTGCCAGCAGCAGCTTGCTGGAGGACATGGAGATGGTCTTCAGGTTGGAGACCACCTGCGTCTGGTCCTCTTTAGACTGGAGGAGGAGGAGGAGGAGAGCGGTGTTATTGGATGTTAGAGAGTTACTCAACAGCGCCCCCTTTGGTGGAACGTCACTGGTGCATCTTATCTTCATTCCTGACCTGAGATGTTCCGGCCATGTCGACTCCGGCGTCCAGGAAGTTGCTGAAGTCCTGTCCGAACTTGCTGGTGGCCCTGGCCAGGTCCTGGGTCGTCCCCCTGGACGCCTGGACCACCTCGTTGGCGGACTGGTTGAGACCGGCAGCCACCTCGTTGAGCTGAGCCTGGACCTCCTGGAAGCTCCTCCCACTGGACGGGAACTAGAGGGAGGAGGAGATGGACATGAGAGAGGGAGGAGAAGGACATGAGAGGGAGGAGAAGGACATGAGAGAGGGAGGAGAAGGACATGAGAGGAACTAGAGAGACAGGACAAGGACATGAGAGAGGGAGGAGGAGAAGGACATGAGAGAGGGAGGAGAAGGACATGAGAGGAACTAGAGAGACAGGACAAGGACATGAGAGAGGGAGGAGAAGGACATGAGAGGAACTAGAGAGACAGGACAAGGACATGAGAGAGGGAGGAGGAGAAGGACATGAGAGAGGGAGGAGAAGGACATGAGAGGAACTAGAGAGACAGGACAAGGACATGAGAGAGGGAGGAGAAGGACATGAGAGGAACTAGAGAGACAGGACAAGGACATGAGAGAGGGAGGAGGAGAAGGACATGAGAGAGGGAGGAGGAGAAGGACATGAGAGGAACTAGAGAGACAGGACAAGGACATGAGAGAGGGAGGAGAAGGACATGAGAGGGAGGAGAAGGACGTGAGAGGGAGGAGAAAGACAAGAGATGGAGGAGAAGGACATGAGAGAGGGAGGAGAAGGACGTGAGAGAGGGAGGAGGAGAAGGACATGAGAGGGAGGAGAAGGACGTGAGAGGGAGGAGAAAGACAAGAGAGAGGGAGGAGAAAGACAAGAGAGAGGGAGGAGGACAAGGACATGAGAGAGGGAGGAGGAGAAGGACATGAGAGAGGGAGGAGAAAGACAAGAGAGAGGGAGGAGGACAAGGACATGAGAGAGGGAGGAGGAGAAGGACATGAGAGGGAGGAGAAGGACATGAGAGAGGGAGGAGAAAGACAAGAGAGAGGGAGGAGGACAAGGACATGAGAGAGGGAGGAGGAGAAGGACATGAGAGAGGGAGGAGAACTAGGAGGGAGTCGCTCACGGAGTCGGACAGCAGGGTCTTGCTGGCCTCGCCCACGGAGCGGATGGCGTTGTCCACGTCTCTCTGGCCGGGGAGGCAGTTCACACACCTGTTGAGGGCCTGAGACACGGCCTTGGCCACCTACACACACACACACACACACACACAGTTGAGTGACACAGTAAGACAAGGTGTGTGTCTCAGGTTCCCGGCCCTCACCTGGACCAGCCGCTGCTGGTTCTCGGCGTCCCCCGGCTTGGCGATGGCCCTCTTGGTCTCCTCGATCAGGTTGCCGGACTTGTCCATGACGTCCGCGGCGCAGTCCAGCAGCGCGTTGCGCGCCGCCCGGTCGGCCGTGGTGGCGGCGACTCCTCTGGCGGCCGAGGCCAACGACCTCAGAGCCTGAGCCACGTCTCTGGCCGCCATGCCTGGAGAAGACGGGAGAGGAACGTCAGTGATGGGCACTGTTGCACTGTTTGTTTTGTTTTGTATTGTATTGTGTTGTATGTATATTTTGTGTAAGCACACTGAGAGTCACTTTACCAAGTCAAATTCCTTGTTTGTGCAAACTTACTTGACCAATAAAACCTGATTCTGATAAAACCTGATCCTGAAGGAACGTTATGGGAACACAGGTAGTGACCTATATTTATATATATATATATAGTTGTATATATAGCTATATATATAGATGTACAGAAATATATGTGTATATATAAATATATGTATATATATATTTATATATAAATATGTATATCTATACATATATAAATGTATATATACACATATATATATACATATATATAATATACATATTATATATAAATATTATATATATAATATATATGTATATTATATATAATATATATTTATATAATATATATATATTATACATGAATAATATATATACTATATATATATAAATTATAATATATATAATATATATGTGTGTGTGTATATAAATATATGTATATATATATATAAATATATTTATGTATATAATATATATATACATACACATATATATTTATATAATATATTGAATTCCCTGTTTCTCTAGCGTGTGAAGGCTGAACCCACCCGTGTAGTTCTCGTTGCCCTGCGTGGCCTCACTCAGCAGCTGAGCCATGGCGGCGCTCACGGCCTTCGTGCTGGTGCCCAGATCCTGGGAGCATCTCTCCAGCTGAGAGACGGAGGAGAGAAACGACCCGTCAGTCACACTGTTGTTCACACTGTTGTCCCGGTGTTCAGACATGGCGTGTGTGCTCCTCACCGTCTCTCCGGGCAGCGGCTTCAGTTTGCCCTCCTCGGCCGACGCCTTGGCTTCCTGGATGTCCTTCTCCAGATCCCTCACCGTGGACAGAGCGTTGTCGATCTCCAGCGGGCCGCACGCCTCCTGAGCCTGGCGCACAATCACAATGTGTTTTATTCATCAAACACAGGATTAAAACCATTAACTGCCGAGTTAAAGTAACAAGTATGAACAATATGCTTGAAACGCCTTGTTTTGTTAGCTTCATATTTCAACTTGCTGTAATTATTGTGTAATATGTAAAAAAGTGTAGATGTGTAGTACCTTTAATATTTTCATATTTATATATATAATTATTATAATATATATATATAATAAAAATGATGTTATATATATTATATACTATAATAAAGACGCAGATGTATATACTAACTCCTGCAGGAGCACCAACTTATTTGACCAGATTTTACCAAAATATATATATATAATTTATATATATATGCATATATATATATAATACAAATTATATTATATACATTAGATTTTATATATATATATACGTCTGTATTATCGATAATACAGACGGAGGTGTGTGTGTGTGGTACCTTTAAGCCTCTATAATACAGACAGGTGTGTGTGGTGTGTGGTGTGTGTGTGGTGTGTGTGTGGTGTGTGTGTGTGGTGTGTGTGTGTGGTGTGTGTGTGTGTGTGGTGTGTGGTACCTTCTGGGATGTGGCCCGGAGCTCAGCCAGGGCGCTGGCCAGGTTCTTGGCACATTGGCTGAGCTGCATGGCTGAGGCCTGGTCCCCGATGTTAGGGACCGTGGCTTTAGAGGAGGCCACCATCTTAGCACCAGGCTGGAGGAGGAAGAGAGGGACCGTTACACCTCTATAAAGAGAGGAGGAGGAGGAGGGGAAGAGAGGGACTGTTACACCTCTATAAAGAGAGGAGGAGGAGAAGAGAGGGACCGTTACCTCTATAAAGAGAGGAGGGGAAGAGAGGGACCGTTACACCTCTATAAAGAGAGGAGGAGAGGAATAGAGGGACCGTTACACCTCTATAAAGAGAGGAGGAGAGGAATAGAGGGACCGTTACACCTCTATAAAGAGAGGAGGAGGAGAAGAGAGGGACCGTTACCTCTATAAAGAGAGGAGGGGAAGAGAGGGACCGTTACACCTCTATAAAGAGAGGAGGAGAGGAAGAGAGGGACCGTTACACCTCTATAAAGAGAGGAGGAGAGGAAGAGAGGGACCGTTACACCTCTATAAAGAGAGGAGGAGGAGGGGAAGAGAGGGACTGTTACACCTCTATAAAGAGAGGAGGAGGAGGGGAAGAGAGGGACCGTTACACCTCTATAAAGAGAGGAGGAGGAGAAGAGAGGGACCGTTACACCTCTATAAAGAGAGGAGGAGAGGAAGAGAGGGACCGTTACACCTCTATAAAGAGAGGAGGAGGGGAAGAGAGGGACTGTTACACCTCTATAAAGAGAGGAGGAGGAGAAGAGAGGGACCGTTACCTCTATAAAGAGAGGAGGGGAAGAGAGGGACCGTTACACCTCTATAAAGAGAGGAGGAGAGGAATAGAGGGACCGTTACACCTCTATAAAGAGAGGAGGAGAGGAATAGAGGGACCGTTACACCTCTATAAAGAGAGGAGGAGGAGGAGGGGAAGAGAGGGACTGTTACACCTCTATAAAGAGAGGAGGAGGAGGGGAAGAGAGGGACCGTTACCTCTCTATAAAGAGAGGAGGAGGAGGGGAAGAGAGGGACCGTTACACCTCTATAAAGAGAGGAGGAGGAGGGGAAGAGAGGGACCGTTACACCTCTATAAAGAGAGGAGGAGGAGGAGAAGAGAGGGACCGTTACACCTCTATAAAGAGAGGAGGAGGAGGAAGAGAGGGACCGTTACACCTCTATAAAGAGAGGAGGAGGAGAAGAGAGGGACCGTTACACCTCTATAAAGAGAGGAGGAGGAGAAGAGAGGGACCGTTACACCTCTATAAAGAGAGGAGGAGAGGAATAGAGGGACCGTTACACCTCTATAAAGAGAGGAGGAGGAGAAGAGAGGGACCGTTACCTCTATAAAGAGAGGAGGAGAGGAATAGAGGGACCGTTACACCTCTATAAAGAGAGGAGGAGGAGGGGAAGAGAGGGACTGTTACACCTCTATAAAGAGAGGAGGAGAGGAATAGAGGGACCGTTACACCTCTATAAAGAGAGGAGGAGGAGGGGAAGAGAGGGACTGTTACACCTCTATAAAGAGAGGAGGAGGAGGGGAAGAGAGGGACCGTTACACCTCTATAAAGAGAGGAGGAGGAGGGAAGAGAGGGACCGTTACACCTCTATAAAGAGAGGAGGAGGAGGGGAAGAGAGGGACCGTTACCTCTATAAAGAGAGGAGGGGAAGAGAGGGACCGTTACACCTCTATAAAGAGAGGAGGAGAGGAAGAGAGGGACCGTTACACCTCTATAAAGAGAGGAGGAGAGGAAGAGAGGGACCGTTACACCTCTATAAAGAGAGGAGGAGGAGGGGAAGAGAGGGACTGTTACACCTCTATAAAGAGAGGAGGAGAGGAAGAGAGGGACCGTTACACCTCTATAAAGAGAGGAGGAGGAGAAGAGAGGGACCGTTACACCTCTATAAAGAGAGGAGGAGAGGAAGAGAGGGACCGTTACACCTCTATAAAGAGAGGAGGAGGAGGGGAAGAGAGGGACTGTTACACCTCTATAAAGAGAGGAGGAGGAGGAGAAGAGAGGGACCGTTACCTCTATAAAGAGAGGAGGGGAAGAGAGGGACCGTTACACCTCTATAAAGAGAGGAGGAGAGGAATAGAGGGACCGTTACACCTCTATAAAGAGAGGAGGAGAGGAATAGAGGGACCGTTACACCTCTATAAAGAGAGGAGGAGGAGGGGAAGAGAGGGACTGTTACACCTCTATAAAGAGAGGAGGAGGGGAAGAGAGGGACTGTTACACCTCTATAAAGAGAGGAGGAGGGGAAGAGAGGACGTTACACCTCTATAAAGAGAGGAGGAGGAGGGAAGAGAGGGACCGTTACACCTCTATAAAGAGAGGAGGAGGAGGAAGAGAGAACTGTTACACCTCTATAAAGAGAGGAGGAGGAGGAAGAGAGGGACTGTTACACCACTATAAAGAGAGGAGGAGGAGAAGAGAGGGACCGTTACACCTCTATAAAGAGAGGAGGAGGAGGAAGAGGGACTGTTACACCTCTATAAAGAGAGGAGGAGGAGGAAGAGGGACTGTTACACCTCTATAAAGAGAGGAGGAGGAGGAGAGAGAGGGACTGTTACACCTCTATAAAGAGAGGAGGAGGAGGGAAGAGAGGGACCGTTACCTCTATAAGAGAGGAGGAGGAGGAAGAGAGGGACTGTTACACCTCTATAAAGAGAGGAGGAGGAGGGAAGAGAGGACCGTTACACCTCTATAAAGAGAGGAGGAGGAGGAGAGAGGGACTGTTACACCTGTATAAAGAGAGGAGGAGGAGGGAAGAGAGGGACTGTTACACCTCTATAAAGAGAGGAGGAGGAGGAGAAGAGAGGGACCGTTACACCTCTATAAAGAGAGGAGGAGGAGGAAGAGGGACGTTACACCTCTATAAAGAGAGGAGGAGGAGGAAGAGAGGGACTTACACCTCTATAAAGAGAGGAGGAGGAGGAAGAGGGACCGTTACACCTCTATAAAGAGAGGAGGAGGAGAAGAGAGGGACCGTTACCTCTATAAAGAGAGGAGGAGAGGAATAGAGGGACCGTTACACCTCTATAAAGAGAGGAGGAGGAGGAAAGAGGGACTGTTACACCTCTATAAAGAGAGGAGGTGGGGAAGAGAGGGACCGTTACACCTCTATAAAGAGAGGAGGAGGAGGGGAAGAGAGGGACTGTTACACCTCTATAAAGAGAGGAGGAGGAGAAGAGAGGGACCGTTACACCTCTATAAAGAGAGGAGGAGGAGGGGAAGAGAGGGACTGTTACACCTCTATAAAGAGAGGAGGAGGAGGGGAAGAGAGGGACCGTTACACCTCTATAAAGAGAGGAGGAGGGGAAGAGAGGGACTGTTACACCTCTATAAAGAGAGGAGGAGGAGGAAGAGAGGGACCGTTACACCTCTATAAAGAGAGGAGGAGGAGGAGAAGAGGGACTGTTACACCTCTATAAAGAGAGGAGGAGGAGGGGAAGAGAGGGACTGTTACACCTCTATAAAGAGAGGAGGAGGGGAAGAGAGGGACTGTTACACCTCTATAAAGAGAGGGGGAGAGGAATAGAGGGACCGTTACACCTCTATAAAGAGAGGAGGAGGAGAAGAGAGGGACCGTTACCTCTATAAAGAGAGGAGGAGGAGGGGAAGAGAGGGACTGTTACACCTCTATAAAGAGAGGAGGAGGGGAAGAGAGGGACTGTTACACCTCTATAAAGAGAGGAGGAGGGGAAGAGAGGGACTGTTACACCTCTATAAAGAGAGGAGGAGGAGAAGAGAGGGACTGTTACACCTCTATAAAGAGAGGAGGAGGAGGGGAAGAGAGGGACTGTTACACCTCTATAAAGAGAGGAGGAGGAGGAAGAGAGGGACTGTTACACCTCTATAAAGAGAGGAGGAGGAGGAGAAGAGAGGGACCGTTACACCTCTATAAAGAGAGGAGGAGAGGAAGAGAGGGACCGTTACACCTCTATAAAGAGAGGAGGAGAGGAAGAGAGGGACTGTTACACCTCTATAAAGAGAGGAGGAGGAGGAGAAGAGAGGGACCGTTACACCTCTATAAAGAGAGGAGGAGGAGGGGAAGAGAGGGACCGTTACACCTCTATAAAGAGAGGAGGAGGAGAAGAGAGGGACTGTTACACCTCTATAAAGAGAGGAGGAGGAGGGAAGAGGGACTGTTACACCTCTATAAAGAGAGGAGGAGGAGGATAGGAAGAGAGGGACTGTTACACCTCTATAAAGAGAGGAGGAGGAGGGGAAGAGGGACTGTTACACCTCTATAAAGAGAGGAGGAGGAGGAAGAGAGGGACTGTTACACCTCTATAAAGAGAGGAGGAGGAATAGAGGGACGTTACACCTCTATAAAGAGAGGAGGAGGAGGAGAGAGAGGGACTGTTACACCTCTATAAAGAGAGGAGGAGGAGGAAGAGAGGGACTGTTACACCTCTATAAAGAGAGGAGGAGGGGAAGAGAGGGACTGTTACACCTCTATAAAGAGAGGAGGAGGAGGAGAAGAGAGGGACTGTTACACCTCTATAAAGAGAGGAGGAGGAGGGAAGCGAGGGACCGTTACACCTCTATAAAGAGAGGAGGAGGAGACGAGTGGGACGTTACACCTCTATAAAGAGAGGAGGAGGAGAAGAGAGGGACCGTTACACCTCTATAAAGAGAGGAGGAGGAGAAGAGAGGGACTGTTACACCTCTATAAAGAGAGGAGGAGGGGAAGAGAGGGACCGTTACACCTCTATAAAGAGAGGAGGAGGAGAAGAGCGACCGTTACACCTCTATAAAGAGAGGAGGAGGAGGGACTGTTACACCTCTATAAAGAGAGGAGGAGGAGAAGAGAGGGACTGTTACACCTCTATAAAGAGAGGAGGAGGAGGGGAAGAGAGGGACTGTTACACCTCTATAAAGAGAGGAGGAGGGGAAGAGAGGGACTGTTACACCTCTATAAAGAGAGGAGGAGGAGGAGGGGAAGAGAGGGACTGTTACACCTCTATAAAGAGAGGAGGAGGAGGGAAGAGAGGGACTGTTACACCTCTATAAAGAGAGGAGGAGGGGAAGAGAGGGACTGTTACACCTCTATAAAGAGAGGAGGAGGGGAAGAGAGGGACCGTTACACCTCTATAAAGAGAGAGGAGGAGGAGAAGAGAGGGACGTTACACCTCTATAAAGAGAGGAGGAGGAGAAGAGAGGGACGTTACACCTCTATAAAGAGAGGAGGAGGAGAAGAGAGGGACGTTACACCTCTATAAAGAGAGGAGGAGGAAGAGAGGGACTGTTACACCTCTATAAAGAGAGGAGGAGGAGGAAAGAGGGACCGTTACACCTCTATAAAGAGAGGAGGAGGAGGAAGAGAGGGACTGTTACACCTCTATAAAGAGAGGAGGAGGAGGGAAGAGGGACTGTTACACGTCTATAAAGAGAGGAGGAGGAGGAGGAGCAGAGAGGGACTGTTACACCTCTATAAAGAGAGGAGGAGGAGGGAAGAGAGGGACTGTTACACCTCTATAAAGAGAGGAGGAGGAGGAGGGGAAGAGAGGGACTGTTACACCTCTATAAAGAGAGGAGGAGGAGGAAGAGAGGGACCGTTACACCTCTATAAAGAGAGGAGGGGAAGAGAGGGACCGTTACACCTCTATAAAGAGAGGAGGAGGAGGAAGAGAGGGACGTTACACCTCTATAAAGAGAGGAGGAGGGGAAGAGAGGGACCGTTACACCTCTATAAAGAGAGGAGGAGGAGGAGAAGAGAGGGACTGTTACACCTCTATAAAGAGAGGAGGAGAAGAGAGGGACCGTTACACCTCTATAAAGAGAGGAGGAGAGGAAGAGAGGGACGTTACACCTCTATAAAGAGAGGAGGAGGGAAGAGAGGGACCGTTACACCTCTATAAAGAGAGGAGGAGAGGAAGAGAGGGACCGTTACACCTCTATAAAGAGAGGAGGAGGGGAAGAGAGGGACTGTTACACCTCTATAAAGAGAGGAGGAGGAGGGAAGAGGGACTGTTACACCTCTATAAAGAGAGGAGGAGGAGCAGGGGAAGAGGGACTGTTACACCTCTATAAAGAGAGGAGGAGGAGGGGAAGAGAGGGACTGTTACACCTCTATAAAGAGAGGAGGAGGAGAAGAGAGGGACCGTTACACCTCTATAAAGAGAGGAGGAGAGGAATAGAGGGACCGTTACACCTCTATAAAGAGAGGAGGAGGAGGAGAAGAGAGGGACCGTTACACCTCTATAAAGAGAGGAGGAGGAGGGGAAGAGAGGGACTGTTACACCTCTATAAAGAGAGGAGGAGGGGAAGAGAGGGACTGTTACACCTCTATAAAGAGAGGAGGAGGAGGAGAAGAGAGGGACTGTTACACCTCTATGAAGAGAGGAGGAGGAGAAGAGAGGGACCGTTACCTCTATAAAGAGAGGAGGGGAAGAGAGGGACCGTTACACCTCTATAAAGAGAGGAGGAGGAGGGACTGTTACACCTCTATAAAGAGAGGAGGAGGAGAAGAGAGGGACTGTTACACCTCTATAAAGAGAGGAGGAGGAGGGGAAGAGAGGGACCGTTACACCTCTATAAAGAGAGGAGGGGAAGAGAGGGACTGTTACACCTCTATAAAGAGAGGAGGAGGAGGGGAAGAGAGGGACCGTTACACCTCTATAAAGAGAGGAGGAGGGGAAGAGAGGGACTGTTACACCTCTATAAAGAGAGGAGGAGGGGAAGAGAGGGACTGTTACACCTCTATAAAGAGAGGAGGAGGGGAAGAGAGGGACCGTTACACCTCTATAAAGAGAGGAGGGGAAGAGAGGGACTGTTACACCTCTATAAAGAGAGGAGGAGGAGAAGAGAGGGACCGTTACACCTCTATAAAGAGAGGAGGAGGAGGGGAAGAGAGGGACTGTTACACCTCTATAAAGAGAGGAGGAGGAGGAGAAGAGAGGGACCGTTACACCTCTATAAAGAGAGGAGGAGGAGGGGAAGAGAGGGACTGTTACACCTCTATAAAGAGAGGAGGAGCGGAAGTGAGGGACTGTTACACCTCTATATAGAGAGGAGGAGGAGGAGAAGAGGGACCGTTACACCTCTATAAAGAGAGGAGGAGAGGAAGAGAGGGACCGTTACACCTCTATAAAGAGAGGAGGAGAGGAAGAGAGGGACCGTTACACCTCTATAAAGAGAGGAGGAGAGGAAGAGAGGGACTGTTACACCTCTATAAAGAGAGGAGGACGGGAAGAGAGGGACCGTTACACATCTATAAAGAGAGGAGGAGAGGAAGAGAGGGACTGTTACACCTCTATAAAGAGAGGAGAGGAAGAGAGGGACTGTTACCTCTATAAAGAGAGGAGGGGAAGAGAGGGACCGTTACCTCTATAGAGAGGAGGGGAAGAGAGGGACCGTTACACCTCTATAAAGAGAGGAGGAGAGGAAGAGAGGGACTGTTACACCTCTATAAAGAGAGGAGAGGAAGAGAGGGACTGTTACACCTCTATAAAGAGAGGAGGAGGAGGGGAATAGAGGGGCTGTTACACCTCTATAAAGAGAGGAGGAGAGGAAGAGAGGGACCGTTACCTCTATAAAGAGAGGAGGGGAAGAGAGGGACCGTTACACCTCTATAAAGAGAGGAGGAGAGGGACTGTTACACCTCTATAAAGAGAGGAGGGGAAGAGAGGGACCGTTACACCTCTATAAAGAGAGGAGGAGGAGAGGAAGAGAGGGACTGTTACACCTCTATAAAGAGAGGAGGAGGAGAGGAAGAGAGGGACTGTTACACCTCTATAAAGAGAGGAGGAGGGGAAGAGAGGGACTGTTACACCTCTATAAAGAGAGGAGGAGGGGAAGAGAGGGACTGTTACACCTCTATAAAGAGAGGAGGAGGAGGGGAAGAGAGGGACTGTTACACCTCTATAAAGAGAGGAGGAGGAGGGGAAGAGAGGGACCGTTACACCTCTATAAAGAGAGGAGGAGGAGGAGAAGAGAGGGACTGTTACACCTCTATAAAGAGAGGAGGAGGAGGGGAAGAGAGGGACCGTTACACCTCTATAAAGAGAGGAGGAGGAGGGGAAGAGAGGGACCGTTACACCTCTATAAAGAGAGGAGGAGGAGAGGAAGAGAGGGACCGTTACACCTCTATAAAGAGAGGAGGAGGAGAGGAAGAGAGGGACCGTTACACCTCTATAAAGAGAGGAGGAGGAGAGGAAGAGAGGGACTGTTACACCTCTATAAAGAGAGGAGAGGAAGAGAGGGATTATTATACCTCTATAAAGAGAGGAGGAGGAGAGGAAGAGAGGGATTATTAGACCTCTATAAAGAGTGGAGGAGGAGAGGAAGAGAGGGATTATTAAATTTTGAGCTGAACCAGAACGACCTCCTCGTAACAGTCATCGCTTCATGAGGATTCCTGTGAAGGTCACCGTGACCTTTGACCTTCACAGTCTCATCGGTTCATCTGTGGCTGTGTGCATCACTGTGGTTGGAGTGTGTGATAGGAGTGTGTAGTGTGTGTGTCCGTGGTTCTGGAGGTCAGTGTGTGGTAGGAGTGTGTGTAGTGTGTGTAGTGGTTCTGGAGGTCAGTGTGTGGTAGGAGTGTGTGTAGTGTGTGTAGTGTGTGTAGTGGTTCTGGAGGTCAGTGTGTGTAGTGTGTGTAGTGGTTCTGGAGGTCAGTGTGTGTAGTGGTTCTGGAGGCCGTCACCTGCAGGAAGTTCTGGCTGGCGCTGATGAGGGCCAGCTGAGCACTGGGGCTGTCGGGCTGAGACTGGCTGCCTCGGACCCCCTGGACCAGCTGAGGGATCTGCTCCGCCACCACCTGATGCCACACACACACACACACACACACACACTAAGCATGCTATCTTCAGGAGGGAACCAGAGACAGCGCGTGTCGAGGTGTTTGGGGTGAGCAGGTGTACCTTGCAGCTCTGCACCAGCTGCTGCTGGGCCGCCTGGTTCCTATTGGACGAGGCGGCGTGCTGGGCGGCGGCGATGGTCTGAGTGGCGGCCGCTGCCGCTTGCTTGGCTGCATTCTGACGGGAAACAGACACGCGGCCACTTTAAGTACACGCCGTCCAATAGAGCAGCGGCTGTCAGCCGGTCATCACACGCCTTTAAAACACGTCAGGGTTCATCTGAGAGGGAAAGATTCCAGAAGCTTCTCGGAGCCGGAGCTCCATGTTGAGGAAGCTCCTCTCATGCAGCACCGTCAGGTTAAACTGATTCACTTTCCACACAGGCCAGAAGAATACCATGGAGGTTAGAGCTTTCATGTTGTGTTGATTCTGGAGGAGGAGGAGGAGGAGGAGGAGGAGGAGGAGGAGCAGGAGAGTGTTGAGCTCTCCTCCTCCTGCAGGAACACCGACTTATTTCACCAGAATGTATATACATATATAGTATTATATACATAACATATATATTATATTATATATAAATATTATATATATAAATATAGAATATTTATTATATATATATTATATAAATATGATATAACAATAATATAATATGTATGATTATACATATATTATATATATATTATATAAATATAATATATAAATATAATATTATATAAATATAATATTATATAAATATATAATAATACATTCTGGTCTGGAACATGTTCAATAAGTCTGAAGAGGTATGGGTATTTATTTTATTTATTGATCCTCCCTCGGTGGTCAGGGTCCGTGTTTACCTCCAGTTTGTTGACCAGACGTTTCTTGATGGCGTTCTGGGCGGCGGCGTTGGTGGCCATGCGGAGACCCTCGGCGGCCTCTCGCAACTTCTGCTGCTGCTCCTCGCTGTCGGGGTTCGCCGCTGCACCCTGGGGTGAAACACACACACACACATTCATCCAACGAGCTCATGGACATGAGGTCATCGTGTTGTCCAAGTGGATGAAGGAGACCTTGGCGGCCTCCACCATCTTGGCGGTGGCGTCCGCCAGCAGCTTGGCGGCCGACAGCAGCTTGCGCGAGTTCTCCAGGTCCGACTCGCCCTCGGCGTCCATCTTGATGGCGTTGACCAGATCGGACGTGGCCTGGGCGAGGATCCGGGCCTGGCGCACCATCTCACCTGGAGGGAGACACGACCCGGTGAGTGGAGGGAGGGAGGAGGATGGAGGGTGCGGATGAGAGCCCCGCCTCCTACCGGCGTCGCCCATGGAGCTGAAGATGTTCTCGGTGACGTCCAGGATGCGGTCCGTGGCCTCGCCGTGGCGCCCGATGGGGTGCCCCCCTCTGGCGTACTGCTTGATGTGCTGCAGCAGCTCGTTGAGCGCCTGCGTGACGCCCGTGGCGGCCACGCCCACCTGCTTCAGGAGGCCCTCGTCGCCGGTGGCGCCCTGCGACGCCTCCACGCAGCCCTCCACCGACTTGGCCACCAGCTTGCTGGCTTCGATCAGCTGCTCCTGGCACACCGGGGAGCTGATGGTCGGCGCCACCACCTGGACGGAGGGGTGGGAGGGTTTAAAGAAGAAGAAGACGAGCGCGGCGTTCCTCGGGCGCCGGTCTCGGGCGGGGCGCTCACCCGGGTGCAGGCGACCAGCTGAGACGTGGACAGGGCGCACTGCGTGGCCGCGGCGATGACCCGGTTCTGCTGGGTCGAGTCCTCCGTCTTCTGGGCCACGTTCTTGGCCTTGAGCACCAGGGCGGCGGCGGCGTTCGCCACGGCCTTCGCCAGGTGCATCAGCATGTCCTACACACACACACACACACACACACACACGTTAGCATCAGTTAGCACGGACCACTCGGAGGTCATAATGTACATTTAAGGATTTGGATGCTTGGAATCACAAAAGATTATCAATTAAATTATTCACACGCCGTGATTGAGATGTGAAACGATGATTAAATCTCGTGACGGTTGATTTCGGCTTCATCTCTTCAGCGCTGCTCACTCATTGGCTCGGCCTGATAGTGACACGCTCTGGCCACGCCCACTCAGCCTAAAACGCCGCTCCAGCTCGCTGCTGACGATTTGAGACTCATCGTGAGTCCCAGGAGCAACGTCACAGTGACGTCTAGAGACGCTGGGAGGAAAGGAAAGAGCCTGCCACCATAACCGTGTTTATATTCAACCTTTAAAGACGATATTATCGCGTGTGGCTTCATTAACATGATGGAATATTTCATTTGGAGTTATCAGGGTTATAGTTAATAACGGTTTAGGGTTATATTCTGATCGTCAGTCTTTAAAAAACATCTTTTTTTTCTTCTTTTTTTTAAAGCATTAAAAAAAAATTCAATGACTTTTTCAGAACCTGGAAATATTTTTTTAACATTTTTATTCCAGGACCTTTCCAGGTTTTCCAGGACTGCACAAACCCCGCTGTATGTTGTTACACCCCTACTTCCATCTGAATAAAAAAGCCATTACATTACTCATTGTCCTTTAATTTAAGGACACACAAACACACACACACACACACACACACACACACAGCAGTGTGGGCTGAAGGATTAAAGAACTCTGAGACTATTTTTATATTTTAAATTAACAACGATTGACAAACTGGATTATGATTGTGATGTCTGGATTAGGATTAGGATTTCTGGATTATTTCTGATGTCTGGATTAGGATTGTTTTGATTGGCTGCTGAGAAAGAGGCGTTCAGAGGTCTTCAGGACACCTGTGTTACCGTCATGTGAGCGTGAGAGGGGTCTCTCCAGCGGGAGCCCCTGAAGGATCCTCTACCTGGAGGCTTACACGAGACACGAGAGGTGAAGCTTCACAACCAGACGCCACGAGGAGGAACTCCTCAGCAGTTCATTTTAATTTAACTTTAATCAAAGACTTCATTTAAACTCCACCTCCAGACATGTTTACACAGTTATGACATGTTCTCTGGCAGCGTCATCGGTTTATTTATTGGTCTTATTTGGGGTTTTCTGCACTTTGTGACACTTAAATAAATAAATAAACCTTACCTACCTACTTACTTATTCTAACTAACTTATTCTAACTAACTTACTCAAACTAACTTACTTAACTTACTCTAACTAACTTACTAACTCCAACTAACTTAACTTACTCTAACTTACGTACTTACTCTAACTAACTAACTCTAATTAACTTAACTTACTCTAACTAACTTACTAACTCCAACTAACTTAACTTACTCTAACTTACGTACTTACTCTAATTAACTTAACTTACGTACTTACTCTAACTAACTCTAATTAACTTACTCTAACTTACTAACTACAACTAACTTACTCTTACTAACTAACTAACTTACTCTAACTAACTCTTACTAACTTACTCTTACTAACTAACTTACTTACTCTAACTAACTTACTATTACTAACTAACTAACTTACTTACTCTAACTAACTTACTATTACTAACTAACTAACTTACTTACTCTAACTCCTTTAATGTCGGATAATGAAGGTATTTTTAGTAAAGTGACTATTTAAATAAAGTTGTAATTGAAGTTGTCTCTGACGGGGGGAACCCTCCACATGGACCTCATGGCTCCCCAACAGGCTTGTCTCTATAAACAATGACGTGGCACCCGAAGGTGCCAGCACCCCACCTGGAACTGCGGGTCGGTGTCCGTCTCCCCGATGTGGGACAGCAGCTCGCCGCTGGCCGTGCCCACGTTGCCGGCCGCCTGCAGCAGGATCTGACGCGGCTGCAGCGAGAAGATCGAAGGGTTAAAGACGACACGTGGTTCTGGTGGTTCTGCTGGTTCTGCCGGGTCTACCTCGGTGTTGGCGGGCTGCGCGGTCTTCAGCATGTTGGACACGGCACACGCCAGGTTCTTGGCGGCGCCCAGCAGCTGCTGCCCGTTGGCGCCCTCGTCCTCCATGAGCGCCGCCAGCAGCTTCACGCCCTTCGACATCTCCGTCAGGTTGGAGGAGATGGTGGTGACGGCGCAGCCCACCGCCGTGTAGTCCGTCTCCGCCGGGTCGCCTGAGGGCGGACGGGTCACATGACACAGAACCGGAGAGAACACGTCACCGAATGAACTCCCAGAGGAACTCGGCAGGAAGTTTATTTTATTACGAGTCGGATCAATTATTGTTAAATAAGGTGGAACAAGATATTACAGCTCCAACCAAGGATATTATAGTATATTATATTACACTATATTATAGTATATTATATTATAGTATATTCTATTATAGTATAATATAGTATATTCTGTTATAGTATATTAATGTTTTCCATCCATAGTTGAGCCAATGAGGTGGTGCTGATGGAGCTCAGTGTGTGTACCTGCAGTGAGGGGGTGGAGCTCAGTGTGTGTACCTGCAGTGAGGGGGCGGAGCTCAGTGTGTGTACCTGCAGTGAGGGGGCGGAGCTCAGTGTGTACCTGCAGTGAGGGGGTGGAGCTCAGTGTGTGTACCTGCAGTGAGGGGGTGGAGCTCAGTGTGTACCTGCAGTGAGGGGGTGGAGCTCAGTGTGTGTACCTGCAGTGAGGGGGCGGAGCTCAGTGTGTGTACCTGCAGTGAGGGGGTGGAGCTCAGTGTGTGTACCTGCAGTGAGGGGGCGGAGCTCAGTGTGTGTACCTGCAGTGAGGGGGCGGAGCTCAGTGTGTGTACCTGCAGTGAGGGGGTGGAGCTCAGTGTGTGTACCTGCAGTGAGGGGGTGGAGCTCAGTGTGTGTACCTGCAGTGAGGTGATGGAGCTCAGTGTGTGTACCTGCAGTGAGGTTGACCATGGAGGCGGTGCCCGCTGTGATGGCGTCCACCTGGGAGTGGATCTCGTGTTTGGACTCGTCCATCTTGTTTTTACGCCAAGCTTGAGACGCCTAGAAGAGAAGAGAAGATCTCACCCTCCATCACATTCTCACCCTCCATCACATTCTCACCCTCCGTCACATTCTCACCCTCCATCACAGATCTCACCCTCCGTCACATTCTCACCCTCCATCACATTCTCACCCTCCATCACAGATCTCACCCTCCATCACATTCTCACCCTCCGTCACATTCTCACCCTCCGTCACATTCTCACCCTCCATCACATTCTCACCCTCCATCACAGATCTCACCCTCCGTCACATTCTCACCCTCCGTCACATTCTCACCCTCCATCACATTCTCACCCTCCATCACATTCTCACCCTCCATCACATTCTCACCCTCCATCACATTCTCACCCTCCGTCACATTCTCACCCTCCATCACATTCTCACCCTCCATCACATTCTCACCCTCCATCACAGATCTCACCCTCCATCACAGATCTCACCCTCCATCACATTCTCACCCTCCGTCACATTCTCACCCTCCATCACATTCTCACCCTCCATCACATTCTCACCCTCCATCACATTCTCACCCTCCATCACATTCTCACCCTCCATCATTCTCACCCTCCGTCACATTCTCACCCTCCGTCACATTCTCACCCTCCATCACAGATCTCACCCTCCATCACAGATCTCACCCTCCATCACATTCTCACCCTCCATCACAGATCTCACCCTCCATCACATTCTCACCCTCCGTCACATTCTCACCCTCCGTCACATTCTCACCCTCCATCACAGATCTCACCCTCCATCACATTCTCACCCTCCATCACATTCTCACCCTCCATCACATTCTCACCCTCCATCACAGATCTCACCCTCCATCACATTCTCACCCTCCATCACATTCTCACCCTCCATCACAGATCTCACCCTCCATCACAGATCTCACCCTCCATCACGATCTCACCCTCCATCACAGATCTCACCCTCCATCACATTCTCACCCTCCGTCACATTCTCACCCTCCGTCACATTCACACCCTCCATCACAGATCTCACCCTCCATCACATTCTCACCCTCCGTCACATTCTCACCCTCCATCACATTCTCACCCTCCATCACAGATCTCACCCTCCGTCACATTCTCACCCTCCATCACATTCTCACCCTCCATCACATTCTCACCCTCCATCACATTCTCACCCTCCGTCACATTCTCACCCTCCGTCACATTCTCACCCTCCATCACATTCTCACCCTCCATCACATTCTCACCCTCCGTCACATTCTCACCCTCCATCACATTCTCACCCTCCATCACAGATCTCACCCTCCGTCACATTCTCACCCTCCGTCACATTCTCACCCTCCATCACAGATCTCACCCTCCATCACATTCTCACCCTCCATCACATTCTCACCCTCCATCACATTCTCACCCTCCATCACATTCTCACCCTCCATCACATTCTCACCTTCCATCACATTCTCACCCTCCATCACATTCTCCCCCTCCCTCACATTCTCCCCCTCCGTCACATTCTCACCCTCCATCACATTCTCACCCTCCATCACATTCTCACCCTCCGTCACATTCTCACCCTCCGTCACATTCTCACCCTCCGTCACATTCTCACCCTCCGTCACATTCTCACCCTCCATCACATTCTCACCCTCCATCACATTCTCACCCTCCATCACATTCTCACCCTCCATCACATTCTCACCCTCCATCACATTCTCACCTCCATCACATTCTCACCCTCCATCACAGATCTCACCCTCCATCACATTCTCACCCTCCATCACATTCTCACCCTCCATCACATTCTCACCCTCCATCACATTCTCACCCTCCATCACATTCTCACCCTCCATCACATTCTCACCCTCCATCACAGATCTCACCCTCCATCACATTCTCACCCTCCATCACATTCTCACCCTCCATCACATTCTCACCCTCCATCACATTCTCACCCTCCATCACATTCTCACCTCCGTCACATTCTCACCCTCCATCACATTCTCACCTCCATCACATTCTCACCCTCCATCACATTCTCACCTTCCATCACATTCTCACCCTCCATCACATTCTCACCCTCCATCACATTCTCACCCTCCATCACATTCTCACCCTCCATCACATTCTCACCCTCCATCACATTCTCACCCTCCATCACATTCTCACCCTCCATCACATTCTCACCCTCCATCACATTCTCACCCTCCATCACATTCTCACCTTCCATCACATTCTCACCCTCCATCACATTCTCACCCTCCATCACATTCTCACCCTCCATCACATTCTCACCCTCCATCACAGATCTCACCCTCCATCACATTCTCACCCTCCGTCACATTCTCACCCTCCATCACATTCTCACCCTCCATCACATTCTCACCTTCCATCACATTCTCACCCTCCATCACATTCTCACCTTCCATCACATTCTCACCCTCCATCACATTCTCACCCTCCATCACATTCTCACCCTCCATCACAGATCTCACCCTCCATCACATTCTCACCCTCCGTCACATTCTCACCTCCATCACATTCTCACCTCCATCACATTCTCACCCTCCATCACAGATCTCACCCTCCATCACATTCTCACCCTCCATCACATTCTCACCTTCCATCACATTCTCACCCTCCATCACATTCTCACCTTCCGTCACATTCTCACCCTCCGTCACATTCTCACCCTCCATCACATTCTCACCCTCCGTCACATTCTCACCCTCCGTCACATTCTCACCCTCCGTCACATTCTCACCCTCCGTCACATTCTCACCCTCCGTCACATTCTCCCCCTCCGTCACATTCTCACCCTCCGTCACATTCTCCCCCTCCGTCAGAGAACCAGAGTCAGACTCACAGCGTCGGTGCCCAGCGGGGGCAGCGTGTCGAGGTCGTCCAGCGAGGCCTGGGCCGCCTGCACCGCCTGCATGCTGCAGTTGATGGTCCCGGTCAGCGCCTGCTGGGCTGAAGTCTGAGGACGTATAACATGTGTTAGTGCGCCTCTCAACTCCGTCTGTGGCTCTCGGCTCCGAGCTCATTGGTTCCTACTGGACGTGTAGATGCTGAAAAACACCTCACACACATAGTTTATGTGTTTCATTAACGTTGTATCTGGGTTTTCAAATGTATAAAAATATACAGTGTCCAAAATCTATAGACAGCATTTCCTTAAATAAATACAAATGTATATATAAATACATATATATACAAATATATATATATATATATAAATACAAATATGTGTAAATATATATAAATACATATATTTATAACTACATAGAAATACAAATATATATAAATACAAATAAATACAAATATATACAAAATACATATAAATATAAATACATATAAATAAAAGTATATATAAATATAAACATATATATAAATACATATAAATACAAATATATATAAATATATATATTTGAAGGATTTATATTGATGAATCTGTGCCAGGTCACTAAGCAACATGCCTCCAATTTACTCAGTACTAAACAATACACTGTGTTATTAGCATTTCAATATAAAGTTGGGAACTTTTTTAGGGATGAACTAAATAAACTACAGTGTGTGTGTGTGTGTGTCACCAGAGCCACAGTGAGGCTCATTGAAGTGTTTAATGGAGTCAGAACTCATTTTTTAAATGTTGATGAAAGTGAGTCTTCCATTGAAGCTACCGAGCCGCCCCCCGCTGTGTGGAGGGCACGTCACGTGTCATGTGGTTACTTCACTGACTGTCAGACGCACCAACACCTCTCACATGACTTCTATTAGTTTAGTTTAGCGTTACCAGAGGCGGCATGTGTCCGCGGTGCATCTGTCCGCTGGTGATGTGCTGCTTGGCCTGCGGCATGGAGCCCATCTGGAAGCTCTCCGGCCCGCCGGCCCCCGAGCGCATGATGGCCGGCAGCGCCACGGAGCCCGTCTCCACCCGGCCCACCTTGTTGAACTGCTGCTGCAGCACCGTGGACCTGCAGGGATGGAGGGATGAAAGAAAGGGTTCATACACATGCTGACCAATGGTTTTCCAGGACTTTAAACCAAATGTCCATGAGCAAACATTTCGTGAAATCTTGTGTCTACATGAACAAGTCAGAACATTTTGCATTTAAACTAACAAAGAGATCACAAAGGATCCAGTAAATAACCTTAAATGACTCAAATGAATGAGAGACAATAGTTTAGATAAAAAGAATAAACATTTATGTCTTTTCAGTTACGGTGCGTTCACTTGCAGCGCGGAACAATGTGCGCTGCGAGTATGAAAGAGCACACGTCGGCTTATATTTAGAGCGTCTTTCTTTTAAAAGCATATTAAATATTTAAAACTCAGCTTAAATGAACATATCAATATAACAAACTTCCATGACTTTTACAAAACATTTTGGAACTTTTCTTTTCTAGGACTTTTCACTGCCTGGAAATAACCATTTTACAAATTCCAGGACTTTTCCAGGTTTGTAATAACCCTGAATAAAACAATGCTTATTTTCTTGTAGCCACATAGACAACATGTGTGAATGCTAAGGTTAGCATGGAGGATCATAGACAACATGTGTGAATGCTAACGTTAGCATGGAGGATCATAGACAACATGTGTGAATGCTAAGGTTAGCATGGAGGATCATAGACAACATGTGTGAATGCTAACGTTAGCATGGAGGATCATAGACAACATGTGTGAATGCTAACATTAGCATGGAGGATCATAGACAACATGTGTGAATGCTAACGTTAGCATGGAGGATCATAGACAACATGTGTGAATGCTAACGTTAGCATGGAGGATCATAGACAACATGTGTGAATGCTAAGGTTAGCATGGAGGATCATAGACAACATGTGTGAATGCTAAGGTTAGCATGGAGGATCATAGACAACATGTGTGAATGCTAAGGTTAGCATGGAGGATCATAGACAACATGTGTGAATGCTAACGTTAGCATGGAGGATCATAGACAACATGTGTGAATGCTAACGTTAGCATGGAGGATCATAGACAACATGTGTGAATGCTAACGTTAGCATGGAGGATCATAGACAACATGTGTGAATGCTAACGTTAGCATGGAGGATCATAGACAACATGTGTGAATGCTAACGTTAGCATGGAGGATCATAGACAACATGTGTGAATGCTAACGTTAGCATGGAGGGTCATAGACAACATGTGTGAATGCTAACGTTAGCATGGAGAATCATAGACAACTAGTGTGAATGCTAACGTTAGCATGGAGGATCATAGACAACATGTGTGAATGCTAACGTTAGCATGGAGGATCATAGACAACATGTGTGAATGCTAACGTTAGCATGGAGGATCATAGACAACATGTGTGAATGCTAACGTTAGCATGGAGGATCATAGACAACATGTGTGAATGCTAACGTTAGCATGGAGGATCATAGACAACATGTGTGAATGCTAACGTTAGCATGGAGGATCATAGACAACATGTGTGAATGCTAACGTTAGCATGGAGGATCATAGACAACATGTGTGAATGCTAACGTTAGCATGGAGGGTCAGACGTACTTCTTGGGGGACACAGAGTCCTCCAGCATGGTGGACTCCTCGTCTCCCTCCAGCCCGAAGTGGTCTTTGCTTTTTTTCTGTGGAAAGAAAGTAAAGACAACAACAAGTCATTTAAATATGACATCTGCTGCATATTTAATTTCCTCTGATGTGTCTCCAGACTTCCTCCTCCTCTTATTCGCTGTGTCTGTTTTGAAGTTGTGAGTCTTCTTGTTGCCGTGTTCGTACTCGACTGTCTAAGAGTGAACTCCCTATTCTCACTTTTAATATTGTATAAACCTTGTATGTCTTGTGTTTTTAGGTTTGTTTTGTGACTCTCGGGACAACAGATGAAAAACAGCCTCGTGGCTCATTTACAGAGATGTTTTATTAATGAGCATTAATGTCCCTTATCAAATAAACCAAATAAAAATAAATAAAAGAAAGGTCTAATAAACCTGACCGGTACATCGAAGACAGGTTTTATCTCTCAAACACACTCACTAAATATTATTTATCACTGAATATAAACCTGTGTGAAATGGAT
Source organism: Pseudoliparis swirei (assembly GCF_029220125.1). NCBI lineage: Eukaryota > Metazoa > Chordata > Actinopteri > Perciformes > Liparidae > Pseudoliparis > Pseudoliparis swirei. Next base: position 1,665,213 of record NC_079402.1, on the reverse strand, counting down.
CAGGAGGCAGAACACGAGTATATATTTTTAATATATTAAAAAAATAAACAATAATTTAAAATCGGCAACAAAGCTCCGAGATACGCTTTTTAATTATTATATCTTTTATTTCATTAAATGAAGGAGTTCAACTTGAGAAGACTAAGTGACGTTATTAACCCTCAGGTGGCCCGTGATGCCGACTCACCTTCTTCAGGATGATGTCGATGTAGCCGGCGATGAGCTGAGCGATCTGCTCGCCCTCGGTGGTCTGGACCGAGTAGTACCCGTCCTGGTAGTCCCCGAAGTCCTGCAGGCAGAACCCGGAGGAGAGGTGACCTCATGCGGGAAGACACTTCTCATTGGTCCTCAAAGAGCGGGGTCAATATCGGTCTGCAGTGGTGACGGCTCCGAGACGCTCGCCTCCTTCAGACTACTCTACTCTCTTATCGTCTGATCAGTCAGAGGATCGGCGGTTCGATTCCCAGTCTCCGCTAGTCCCATAGTGGACGTGTCCTTGAGCAAGGCACGGTGACTGGAAGAAGTCTCTTTGGATGTGATGTAGAAATGATGAGTTGAAGAAGGTAGAGCCAGAGGTTCTGGAGACCAGAACAACCCCTCCATCCTCTCTCTCCTTTCTCTTTACACATCTCTCTCTTCCCTCTCTCCCTTCACTCTCTTCTCTTCTCCCTCTCTTCTCTCTTCTCTCTCCCTCCCTCTTCTCCCTCCCTCCATCTCTTCTGCTTCTCGCCCTCTCATGCCACCTGCATGACGACACATGTCCCCCCCCCCCCCCCCGTGGACTCACCAGGGTGAAGCTCTTGGGGGAGGCGGCCCAGCGCTTGATGTTGGTGAGGTTCCACTCCTGGATCACCTCCTTGGTCTTCTCCTCCACCCTCATCACGCACTCCTTGGTGATGCCCAGCAGCCGCGGCACCAGCTTGTTCTTGCCCTTCATTTTCTCCTGCGGGGCATTCAATGGAAATCCGTCATTTTCTAATACAAACATTTGGACTAAACACACCCTGCAAACCTCAAATCTGAGTCTTCATGAGCTGGAGTCCACATCACAGATGACTCAATCAATGTGTGTGTATGTATCTGTGCATCAAATATCAAGATAAGTTTAACGTTAACCAGCTCAGTGTGAAATAAAGTTGTATTGACGATTGTTATTATCCAATATTCAATAAAACACGTGATCAGGGCCTCTAGCATGTTCCTCTAGTCGCTGATCCTGGTCCAACCAATCAGCTGGCAGCGCTAGCAGCACTGCTAACGGCTAACACACAGAGTCAGTTCATTACATTGTGATGCATTCAGGCTCTTCTCAGTGAAAATGAGAACTGTATGAAGGTAAATTACACATGTAATCCAGCTGTTTAGAGAAGATATTAGAGATTAATTATGACTTCTAAGCAGTTTTTAAAACATCAATAAAAAAAATATTGTTGTTTTCCCCCAAAAAATAAAAATATTTTCTTTATTTATAATTGGAATTGTGCTTTTTCTGAATAAAGGAAAACACTCTGAAAAGGACTTTAACAAAGAATTATAAGCACAATAACAATAATACATAAAAATGTTAATGTTTACTGAATTTTGGGTGGCAAAAAGTAGAAATAAGTCTGAAATCTTGGAGACAAAATGCTATAAAACAACAACAAAGGGATCTGTATTCGACAATATGGATCATCAATAATCAATAATTAGTACCAGTGGCAACAACAAAAAAACACCATCAGGGATCTAAAAGTTATATTTTTGTTCCTTTTCATCTTTATTTCTGATCCCGCCTGCGAGTCCCTGAGAGTTATGTTGCTGCACCAGATGTTACTGATCGCCATGGCAACATCAGCTCCATCCCCACGTCGGCAGAGCGGGTCACATGACGAGCTCCGGCCCGTTCCCACTGACCTTGACCAGGAAGAAGGAGACCCCGTAGGTCTTCAGGGACCGGGCCAGCTTCACGTAGCTGACCTTGGCCTCGATCTCCGTCATGTTCTGGCTGTTTTTGTGCGACTGCAGAAGAAGAGACGACGTCAAAGGAGACGACTCACCGACAAGGCACCGCTCGGCAACCACATCGATACATTGTCGCTCGGCAACCACATCGATACATTGTTGTTCGGCAACCACATCGATACATTGTTGCCCTGCAACAGCATCGATACATTGTTGTTCGGCAACCACATCGATACATTGTCGCTCGGCAACCACATCGATACATTGTTGTTCGGCAACCACATCGATACATTGTCGCTCGGCAACCACATCGATACATTGTTGTTCGGCAACCACATCGATACATTGTTGCCCTGCAACAGCATCGATACATTGTTGCCCTGCAACCACATCGATACATTGTTGTTCGGCAACCACATCGATACATTGTTGCCCTGCAACCACATCGATACATTGTCGCTCGGCAACCACATCGATACATTGTTGTTCGGCAACCACATCGATACATTGTCGCTCGGCAACCACATCGATACATTGTTGTTCGGCAACCACATCGATACATTGTTGCCCTGCAACAGCATCGATACATTGTTGCTCGATGTTGTTCTCGTGTCTCGGTCCTCGTCTCGGTCCTCGAGTCTCACCTGGAAGATCCTCTTCTCTCCTTTGTGCTTGATGTACTCTTTGGGCAGGAACTCCTTCAGACTGAGAGGTAAACACAAGAGTCAGGAACATGTGAGGAACATGTCAGGAGCATGTGAGGAGCATGTGAGGAACATGTGAGGAACATGTGAGGAACATGTGAGGAACATGTGAGGAACATGTGAGGAACATGTGAGGAACATGTGAGGAACATGTGAGGAACATGTGAGGAACATGTGAGGAACATGTGAGGAACATGTGAGGAACATGTGAGGAACATGTGAGGAACATGTGAGCATGAGGAACATGTGAGGAACATGTGAGGAACATGTGAGGAGCATGTGAGGAACATGTGAGGAGCATGTGAGGAACATATGAGGAGCATGTGAGGAACATGTGAGGAGCATGTGAGGAACATGTGAGGAACATATGAGGAGCATGTGAGGAACATATGAGGAACATGTGAGGAACATGTGAGGAACATGTGAGGAACATGTGAGGAACATGTGAGGAACATGTGAGGAACATATGAGGAGCGTCCACCATGACGATGGAACCTGAGTGAAGGAGGGGCTTGTGAAGAGGAGGCGGAGCTTACTCCAGGAAGCCGGGCTTGTGTTTGGTCTCGTTGTGATCGCCGAACTGGATCTGACACTGAAAACCAGCGAAGTCACAGGCCTTATCGAAGGAGACGGGGTGGGACCCGTTGAGGATGTCGTCACGGGCCTAAACACACACACAAACACACAAACACACATTACTTGTACAGTAGTCAACAGTACACACAGTGGGCCAAGGAGAATACTCGATTCTGATTGGCTGGAGGGAGTCCATGTTCTGGTGTCCTCACCAGACCCTCAGACCTTCAGACCCTCAGACCCTCAGACCTTCAGACCCTCAGACCTTCAGACCCACAGACCCTCAGACCCTCAGACCCTCAGACCCTCAGACCCTCAGACCTTCAGACCCTCAGACCCACAGATCTTCAGACCCTCAGACCTTCAGACCCTCAGACCTTCAGACCCTCAGACCTTCAGACCCACAGACCCTCAGACCCTCAGAACCTCAGACCTTCAGACCCACAGACCCTCAGACCCTCAGACCCTCAGACCTTCAGACCCACAGACCCTTAGACCCTCAGACACACAGACCCTCAGACCCTCAGACCCTCAGACCCTCAGACCTTCAGACCCTCAGACCCTCAGACCCTCAGACCCTCAGACCCTCAGACCAACGCACCTGTACGTAGAGCAGGTTGAGCTGGACCGGGTCTCTGGAGTCCACGTTCTGGTCCGAGTAGAAGAACTTCCTCCTCAGCAGCAGCATCTCCGTCTCCTCCACGCCCTGCTCCCTCAACGTCCGGCCGTGGTCCAGCCAGTTCACTGAGGGGGAACCGGAGAACCAGTCAGGAACCGGGAGAGACACGGAGAACCAGTCAGGAACCAGGAGAGACACGGAGAACCAGTCAGGAACCGGGAGAGACACGGAGAACCAGTCAGGAACCGGGAGAGACACGGAGAACCAGTCAGGAACCGGGAGAGACACGGAGAACCAGTCAGGAACCGGGAGAGACACGGAGAACCAGTCAGGAACCGACAAGAGACACGGAGAACCAGTCAGGAACCGGGAGAGACACGGAGAACCAGTCAGGAACCGAGAAGAGACACGGAGAACCAGTCAGGAACCGGGAGAGACACGGAGAACCAGTCAGGAACCGGGAGAGACACGGAGAACCAGTCAGGAACCGGGAGAGACACGGAGAACCAGTCAGGAACCGGGAGAGACACGGAGAACCAGTCAGGAACCGACAAGAGACACGGAGAACCAGTCAGGAACCGGGAGAGACACGGAGAACCAGTCAGGAACCGGGAGAGACACGGAGAACCAGTCAGGAACCGAGAAGAGACACGGAGAACCAGTCAGGAACCGAGAAGAGACACGGAGAACCAGTCAGGAACCGACAAGAGACACGGAGAACCAGTCAGGAAACGAGAAGAGACACGGAGAACCAGTCAGGAACCGACAAGAGACACGGAGAACCAGTCAGGAACCGGGGAGAGACACGGAGAACCAGTCAGGAACCGACAAGAGACACGGAGAACCAGTCAGGAACCGGGAGAGACACGGAGAACCAGTCAGGAACCGGGAGAGACACGGAGAACCAGTCAGGAACCGAGAAGAGACACGGAGAACCAGTCAGGAACCGAGAAGAGACACGGAGAACCAGTCAGGAACCGACAAGAGACACGGAGAACCAGTCAGGAACCGAGAAGAGACACGGAGAACCAGTCAGGAACCGAGAAGAGACACGGAGAACCAGTCAGGAACCGGGAGAGACACGGAGAACCAGTCAGGAACCGGGGAGAAGGCTCGCTCACACACACACTCCTGTGCACAACACGCACAGCATGAACACACACCACACGCACTACAGACACAACACGCACACACCATGAACACACACAACACACACACAAGATGAACACACACAACACAAACACACCCCCCCCCCCCCCTCACGCTCGTCGTCCGTGTGCAGCTTCTGCTTCAGCTTCTCCATCTTCTTGTCGTCCCTCAGCAGCGTCTTGTCCCTCCTCAGCGTCCCGGTGCTCTCCTCCTTCTTGTCCTCCAGGAGGTCCCTGACCAGCGAGTACTCGTCGTAGTTGGTGATGCCTGAGCAGACAGAGCGGCGGGTCACTTAACGTCACCGTCGATCGGAGGGAGGCGTCGACCCCGGGGGCGGAGCTCCTGACCTATCCGAGCGCAGATGGTCATCAGCATGTCGCTGACGATCTTGGAGTCGTCCACCATGACGGTCTTCACCGTGCCGTCCAGCATGCGGATCTTCAGAGGCCGCTGCTTCTTCTTGTACTCCAGATTGTCCTGAAGGCGGGGGGGGGGGGGTTAGACGTCTAAAACCAACATCACAGGGTCCATTCACACGGGCTACAGATGCTACGTCATGTAGCACGGTGAGCTAGCCCAAAGGCCTCAGGTGTGTCTAAAGAACGACAGCGGCTGTGTCGGTGGGAGCGATGTGGGGTGAAGCGTCTCGCCGAGGACCAGAGGGGCCGGGGAGCGAAGATTAGCGGTGCCGTTATCGCCGTTAGCTAAGTAAGTCGCATTAATTCAAAGAACACTTGCTTGAAATGGTCTGTATCTTTAGGGAGGTGGGCACAAAACTACAGGACCCCAGACCCCCAGACCCCAGAACTACAGGACCTCAGACTTCCAAGACCTCAGACCTCCCAAACCCCAGACCTCCAGAACTACAGGACCCCAGAACCTCTATGACATAGACAGGAGAGGCGGTCTACTCCGTCCCTGGTGGTGGAACCTTTCATCCACGCTGTGTATACCAGAGAGTCCCGTTTAGTAGTAACACACCCTGTGGCTGTCGGGGTCCACTCCGACCACCAGGGGGCGCAGTAGCCCAGTGAGGCTGCTGTGTGCTGGAGGTGAAGTATGTGTGTGCAGAGTGTCTCACCCCATTCCTCAGCATGTAGTAGTCCAGCGCCTTGCCTGCCTCCAGCCAGATGCCTTTCTTTGGGTCTTCATCGGACAGGAACAGCCCGTAGTCATTGGCTGCAGGAGGAACAGCCTGAGTCACTGGGCGTGTGTTTCTTGGCTCACATGTGGATGTCGGGCCACTCGTGGAGACATTCGTATCGCTGCTGCTATGTGGAGCGCTGAGGCGACGTGCAGCTCCTCCACGTTCACTGGCCAGAGGCTCAATGCAACCACTCTAAGAAATACACCTCAACGTCTCGAAAGGAAACATCTCCACCGTTAAGGGTTAGAATGGTCGGGTTGCCTTTAATTAACTTTTTCTTGCCATTATAAGAGCAAAATGCACGACTTCCTGCAGGACAACACCGTCCACATAAAGCTTAAGAGGGTGTAGTAACCATCTGTCGCCACACGGCTTTCTACCGACGCAAGTCGAGACACCTGGAGGAATCGTTAGCACCAACTTTCAAGTTTTAACTAGTGCTGTGAAAAATAACGCGTTAACTCTGTTAATTCAATTTCAGGTTTAACTAGTTTTGTTTTTTTAACGCATTTAACGCATGCGCAGAATGAGCTTCCAATGCGTCTGTTGTTGGTCGTCGGGACGAAAAAAAAGTCACTTGCAAAATGAGCTTCCAATACACCACTTCAATCTGAACTCTGTCCGCTCTCATGCAGACGGTCTGTTCATCGGTAATGATCCTTCCGCAGGTTCACCTCCGGAAACCTTGTTACGACTTCTACTTCCTGTAGATCAGGGTCTCAACACGTCGATCGCGACCTGCCAGTCGATCGCGGCGTAGTGTCGGTAGATCGCATGACATTAAAGAGATTGGCCCGCCCCCTGACATGTTCTCTATAGCACGTCTTTGTTCTTTTATTAAACTAAACGTCTGTTGTTGATCGTATCTCCACAGCAGCATGTCATTTCTGTCTACGCGTTGCGTTAACACTTATCGATCTCCGTCTGGCGCGCCACAGAGCTCCGTGCGCGCGCATCGGGACCGAGCAAAACAAAAGTCACTTGTCAATCTGTCCACCTGTCCGGGCCGGTGAGGTTTCAGCTTTGCAGCGGTGTCCCCGCCGTCCCTTTCATCACGGCCCAGTTCATGAAGAAAACCCACACAGTCAGTCTGCCTCAGCAGCTGCTAGAGGAAGACTAGAGGCCTTTAGATTGTATCATGGTGGAGTTAATGGTTGACAAACAAGAGAAACATGCTCTGTTTAACCCTCCTGTTACCTTTACATTTACTCACATATTTTACCCTCGGGGTCAATTTGACCCCAGCAATTAAAACCTCCAGAAAATTATTAGAATTAATATTGCTTCCCAAGTTTAAGTGTGAAGTACTTTATGTTTGTTTGTTGACTACCTAAATAGCCCTTTAAATAAATAAAAAAGTTGATATTTCTTATATGTTTGACACAGTGAAAAACAGCCTGGGGTCAAATTGACCCCAAAGAACACCGACATTAAACATTGAATGGGGTCAAATTGACCCGAAAGGTAACAGGAGGGTTAAACATTCTGTTTAGGATGAAGATGTATTAATGTTCCATATGGAAGAAAACTGCTAAATAACTGCTGAGTTGCAGCACCATTGTATAGAAGAACGTATAAATGTATATATCCGTCTTTTGTCATAAATCTCTATGTTCTCACAAAATATACCGAGAATATCGGTAATATGTGATTAATCATGATTAATCCACAAAAACCTGTGATTAACCCGATTAAAAATTTTAATCGTTTCACAGCCCTAGTTTGAACCCTTCACTTGTTCCCTGAAAAAGGCCTTTTTGTATAACTGATAGGTTCTACCGGCTCCCTCTAACCGGCGTAGGGATATCTGTGTGGGTGAGTGGGAGGAGCCAGAGCTTGGGGGGGGAGGAGCCATGTGGAGGACTCACGCTGTCCGAGCTGCGCCTCGGGAACCCGCTCCCTGATGATGCGGCAGGCGTCGTACACCATGGTGGACGGCTCGAACTGCATCGTCTTCACCACGCTGCCCACGCCGATCTTTAAGGACAGGGCCACCATGACTGCTGCTGCGCACCGCGCCCGACTCACCTGGAGGGGGGGGGGGGGACAGCAGGTCAGATAAACACCACCGCACGTTACCGTGGAGCATAGAACCCTGAGGTCAGAGAACCCTGAGGTCAGAGCATAGAACCCTGAGACTAGAGCATAGAACCCTGAGGTCAGAGCATAGAACCCTGAGATTAGAGCATAGAACCCTGAGGTCAGAGCATAGAACCCTGAGGTCAGAGCATAGAACCCTGAGACTAGAGCATAGAACCCTGAGACTAGAGCATAGAACCCTGAGGTCAGAGCATAGAACCCTGAGACTAGAGCATAGAACCCTGAGACTAGAGCATAGAACCCTGAGACTAGAGCATAGAACCCTGAGACTAGAGCATAGAACCCTGAGGTCAGAGCATAGAACCCTGAGACTAGAGCATAGAACCCTGAGACTAGAGCATAGAACCCTGAGGTCAGAGCATAGAACCCTGAGACTAGAGCATAGAACCCTGAGGTCAGAGCATAGAACTCTAAGGTCAGAGCATAGAACCCTGAGACTAGAGCCTAGAACCCTGAGGTCAGAGCATAGAACCCTGAGGTCAGAGAACCCTGAGACTAGAGCATAGAACCCTGAGACTAGAGCATAGAACCCTGAGGTCAGAGCATAGAACCCTGAGACTAGAGCATAGAACCCTGAGGTCAGGGCATAGAACCTGAGGTCAGAGCATAGAACCCTGAGACTAGAGCCTAGAACCCATGTTGAGGTCTTTTTGAGGTATATTATGCAGAAGTTGGTCAGAACCAAAGATGCTGATGCAGCTTCTCTTCCTACACGTGTTCTCTCGTCTCCTGGTTCCTGAACGCAGCGCTGAGGGAACCTCCAGAGGGTTCTCAAGAGGAAACCACGAGCAAAGAGAAAGAGTTATAATCCTCATATTGAGGAACGGCGGCGCTCGTCGGGTCACTTCCTGGTTCTGACGAGGAGGCTGAGTTTTATTTATAGGATACTTTCCACGGGAGGAAACTAAGCGGAGTGTGTTGACAAATGAGTTGTATGTCACAAACAAACACACACACACACACACTATCAGTTCCCCTTTCCTTGTCGTCATCCCCCCCCCCCCCTGATGACAGGAGGATGTTGCTGGGAAGCGATCAGATCTCAGGATACAGCTGTCAGAGTGCATTCTGGGTATTGTAGTTCCAGTGAAACCAGCAAGGAAACGGCCTCTTCCTCAAACCCATCATCGCCTCAACGAGGTCCAGACGAGCCACAACATCTAATAAATCCACCAGTACAACCTCTTGTTAAACTATATATATTAATATATTATATATGTATATAGGATACTTCATATATATAGTATATATATATATATATGAAGTCTCCTATATATACATAAATAAATGATATATGTATATAGGAGACTTCATACTGTTTATATATATTATATTATTATATTAAAATATATATATAATAATATATATACAATATATATTATTTATATGAAGTCTCCTTTGTACATATATATAAATATACTATATATATATATGTGTGTGTATAGTATCTTGATTACTCTAAATATAGGTTTACCAAAAATGTAAAATGTAGTTTCAGTTTTGGCAACCCAAAGCGGTTTTAATATATTTAATAATAATAGTTATTGCGGAGCCGGATTCACCAGGTGAGTCGTACCTGATGTGAAGGAGTGTGTTTGGCGACAGCCCTCCGGCCGTCAGCTGAGGGATGGATGTTTGTCTCTGGCTGAAGGAAAGAAAAGACAACAGGTTAGAATCATTATGACACATTTAAACTTTAACGACCAATCAAAACACAAAGATCAAAACCCTCCAGCAACTTCAAGATTGTAAAATGAGTTCAACCAATCCCATCGCTGCCTTTGTTGGCCGATACATCGTCCCATAAATAAGTGCAAAAAAACTATGTTATTATTATATTATTGTCATTTTAAGACCATTTGATGCCACTGATATAATAATAATATAAACAGCGTAATAATGCGAGTACACCTTTGTAATTATAAAGAATATTCAGACATGTGCATGTGAAAGAATATCCCTAAATAAATAAATAATAATTCATAAAAACACAACTAAAAAACTAAATACAACAATCTCTGTTCACACAACTTTGTTGTTGCAATACAATATTATTCTTTATAATATACAAAACAGAAAGACTGAAAGGTATATGTAGAAGCAAAAAATGCTTATATATTCCTATCCTAAATTATAATCAAATAAATCAGAAAATTAATATAAAATAAAGAAATATATATATATATACACACACACACAGCTTCCATATACATACATTTCACTTTAATTTAAATGAAACATTTTGGCACAGAGGTATAGAGTCCATTGTTTCTGAACAGGCACTATAGTGTCCGTCCAGTGAGGACCACCAGCTAAAGGACCCGGGTCGTCTCCATGTATTGCGCAAGAAGACAAAATGCACTGGGACAACTTATTGATCTTTAAAACGCAAGAATCTCCATCATCTGGAACGGATCAAGACTTCTTAACTTTAACAACATGTATCTTGAGTTGGCAAAGGATCTTAAAAACCGAAGTCATGACAGATCCTCGTGAACATTCCTTCACACTGAAGCTCCACAAACTCAAGGAAAACTAATTGATAAAACCCTCCCAACTCATCCTCAACCCTCCATTCTTGTTCCTCTCTAACTCCCGACGTCTCCCACATACTTGCGGCTCCGCGCTGCGACTCGTACGGAGCCTCCGGCCTCCGGCTGCTGTCACTCAGACGCCGCTCGCTTTTTCGTGGTCACCCACAATAATAACTTTTTTTTAAAACCCTGCCTCCACTCTGGCATGACAGGGCCGTGTGTTGCGAGAGCCCCCTTTTGGATGATGTCACTTCCTGTTTTAAAAAAGCCTGTCGATGCCATAAAAGGGCATTTGGGCCGTGTGTGTGCTCCCAGCTCTGACTCAGTGTTTCCTGTCTGCAGGACTCTGGAGGCTGGCTGCAGGGGAGATAAGAGGGACTGGTCCTCTCATTCAGGTCTACATGGTTATTACACACACACACAGAGGGCCACGTCAGCCCTCCACTCCTCCACCTTGACATATAGACGGAGAGAGTGAGAGAGAGAGAGAGAGAGAGAACATGCATGAAAGCTTCCCACTCCACCCCGACGGAGACAGGAAGTGCTGAGACAAGTAATTACTGAGCAATGAGGAAGAGGAGAGGGCTGAAGGCCACGGCAGCCAATCACAAGCAGGCAGGCGGGGGACACCCCAGAGAGGGGGGGGCGCTCCGACGGGACGGAGACGTCCCTGTGGACGCATCGGGACGATGTCACAGCGTGACGCTAAAACAACAAGAAATATACAAAATAAACATCAAGCTTCACGTACCGAGGAGGGAAAGATGCTGAGGACATGAGGGCCAGAGTTCAGGAGAGTGTGTGTGAGAGAGTGTGAGTGTGTGTGTGTGTGCGTATGTGTGTGAGAGTGTGAGTGTGTGTGTGTGAGAGAGTGTGTGTGTGTGCGTGTGCATGTGTGTGTCTGTGTGAGCGTACGTGTGAGTGTGCGTGTCTGTCTGTGTGTTTTACTGTGTGTGTGTGTGTGCATGTGTGCCATGAGTTCAGCTTCATCATGGTTGAGCCTGTGTGTGTGTGTGTGTACGTGTGTGTGTGTGCGTATGTGTGTGTGTGCGTATGTGTGTGCGTATGTGTGTGTGTGTGTGCGTATGTGTGTGTGTGTGTCTTCATACGTGTGTGTGTGCGTGCGTATATGTGTGTGTGCGTACGTGTGTGTGTGTGCGTATGTGTGTGTGTGTGTATGTGTGTGTGTGTGCGTATGTGTGTGTGTGTATGTGTGTGTGTGTGCGTATGTGTGTGTGTGCATATGTGTGTGTGTATGTATGTGTGTGTGTGTGTGTGTATGTATGTGTGTGTGTGTGTGTGTGTGTGTGTATGTGTGTGTGTGCGTATGTGTGTGTGTGCGTACGTGTGTGTGTGCGTACGTGTGTGTGTGTGTCTGTGTGCATACGTATGTGTGTGTGTGTCATGCGTTCAGATCCATCCCGGTTGACCCTGTGTGAGTTCTGAGGTCACCTTGAGGTCACGACCTAGTGGTCGAGTTACAGTTTTCTACAAGGAGAAACTCTCCTCTCCGGATGACACGAGCATCCAGGTCACGTGACACATGTCAACACACACACACACACACACACACACACACACACACACACCTAAAGCCTCCCTCACTTCCACCCCTCTGGGCGTGTCCCTGCTCCACAGAGCCAGAACCAGAGCCAGAGCTCTGCAGGAGGGCTGCTGAGAGCACCGTCCTCTCCAGGGAGCCGTCATGATGCGTGTTCATGCCTCCGGCTCAATGCAGCTACGTCCTCACAGCTTCCCGTCCTTCAGGCCCGGTCACGTGACCCGTCAGCCCGGCAGCAGAACCAGAGGCTCTATCTCGTCTCCTCCGGTCCGCTGAGGAACCTCCCAGCGCCCTCTTATCTCAAAGAGCCAGAACAACACTCTCTCATGTGATCCGGTCCACGAAGCCTGAAGCTTATCGGACAGAACCGGACGCCCCCAGAACCCCAGAACCCGGCCGCGCCGCTGGCGTTCTGCTCTTTGCAAAGAAGAAGAAAAAGAGGAAATAATCAACACATTAGAGACGGAGTCGTGATGAAATGATCACCACGCAGCGACCCGGAGAACCTTCTGGCATCAGGACCCAGCTGCAGCCCGGGTACCACGGTTCTGACCCACACCAGGAGGTCCTGCATGTATTATGAATAATTATGAAGGGGGAACTCTTCTTCTTCAATCCGTCCATTGCTCATGCAGATCAGCGTTCACATTATTTTGACCTTCATGGATGTTGGGTGTGTGAGTGTGTGTTGCTCCTCGTGAGCAGGTCCAGCTCCTTATGACCTTATAATCATAAATGATTGTGGGCGGAGCTTCAGAGCTTCAGACTCGCCGTCACAGCCGAGTCGGTCAGAGCTCGACTTCTGCTTCCTCTGAAGTGAAGACGAGTTCAGAGGAAGCAGAAGTACAAGAACCTGTGGTGAAGAACAGCTGACCAGAGGTCACACACAGAGGTCACCCACAGAGCCACCGCCTCAGACCTCCTGGAGGCCACCAGACCTGCACCAGACCTGTATGAGACCCTCACCGGTTGTGGACCTGGATGAGCCGATGGAGGTGACGGTAAACACCGACTGGAAGCAGCTGTGTGTACTTAATGTGTGTACTTAATGTGTGTACTCATGTGTGTACTTGTTTACTCTCCTCACAGACTGATCTCAGGTCAGCTGTCCTCCATGTGTGGTGTGGTCAGAAGGGGGCGGGGCTCTGAGAGGGTAACATGAGGCCGGTCGTCTGATGTCTCGTCATAGTGACGTATCTTTATGGGTTTAAAGGCTGCGTCACAGTGAAGTGATGTCATGATGTCATGATGTCATGATGTCATGATATCCACAGGATGACAATATCTTGAGATTTGATTTTCTTCATCTGGCCACGAGCTCACAGCAGGAGCGACGCCACGGGACGGAGGCTGTTTCAGTCGGCTTCATGCAGTCATTCAGTCATTCACTTCCCAAGAGCTCTAATCTCTTCATTTCAACCTCCTTATCCACAAGCAGCTGAGTGTGAGTGTGTGTGTGAGTGTGTGTGTGTGTGAGAGTGTGTGTGTGTGTGTGTGTGAGTTCACGTGTTCACCTCTACAACATAACTAATATACTACAGAGAGATATGAGGAGTGTATGTACTTTAAATAGAGGTGGGGCCGACCGATAACTCACATATAGTCAATGTGACTTGTTGCGTTTCCTGTTGCTGAGTGAAGCAGCAGGAGAGTTATATAGTTATGTATATATTATATATGTATATATGTATACATTATATATTTATATACTATAGAGTTATCTAAAGAGTTATCTTAGTGACGGTATTATCGTCACTAGAGAGTTTCACCTCCTCTGGTTCAAGGCCTCCTGAGTCCTGAGTTCTCTCCTCCATGTAGGGCTCCCTGAGAGACCAGGACCGGGACCGGGACCACGACCAGGACCAGGACCGGGACCAGGACCAGGACCAGGATGCATGAACAGAGTCGGACTCGTCTCCGTCTCTAACAGCAGATTTGTGCTCCGAGCTCTTTTGAAGTCGTTTAAACTCAAAGTTCCTCTTTTGAAACCAGTTGGTTTATTTAGAGAAGAAACACGAGGCTGGAGGAGAGGAGAGGAATCCAGAGAGCATTCCTCTGGAGGAGAGGAGAGGGGGAGGGGGGGAGAGAGAGAGAGGGGGAGAGAGAGAAGAGAGAGAAAGAGAGAGAAAAGAAAGGGGGAGGGAGAGACGATAGAATAGAGAGAGGGGAGAGAGAGAGACAGAAGAGAGAGGGAGAGGGGGGAGAGAGAGAAGAGGGAGTGAGAGAAAAGAGAGGGGGGAGAGAAGAGAGAGAGGCTTCATTCAGACGTACAGTAGCAGCAGAAGAACTAACTTCATCCCAACGGGCTGAAGGAATGTGAGATAACATCTCAGAGAAACTCAGGAAGCCCACCAACAGAGCTGTGATCACACACATATATATATATACACACACATATACATATATATGTATATATACATTATATATGTATATATATGTGTCTTTTAATGAATGTAACCGTCGCTATAGAAACCCATTGAGTGTAGTTAGCTGTTCTTGTGTGACAGCGTTGGCTCCTCCCACTGAGCTCAGAGCTCATGTCTGGAGGCCGGATGTCAGGTCAGAGGTCACGCACGCCGACCCTGGATCTCCAGTCCAGGACTTTAAACCAAATTTCAATGACCAAATATTTTGTGAAATCTACATTTAAACCAAAAATGAGAATTACAAACAGAACAGTATATATAGCGTGTGAATGAACATATGAATATAAAAACACGTGTGTGTGTGTGTGTGTGTGTGTGAGTGTGTGTGTGTGTGCGTGTGAACACTTTATTTAGCGTACCTGAAGACTTTGAGCCTTTAGTTCGTTCTCTTAGGAACGTTGAGTTACAATAGTTACACGATACATCCAAACACTGTCAATCTGATCTGTTCTGGCCTTTGAGTCAGTGTGTGTGTGTGTGTGTGTGTGTGTGTGTGTGTGTGTGTGTGTGTGTGTGTGTGTGTGTGTGTGTGTGTGTGTGTGTGTGTGTGTGGGACTCTACATGTCATGTCAGGTCATTGTGTATTATGAGGACCAGAGGAGCTCAGGGTCGGGTCAACTTGTTTCTGCTGAAAGATGGGAGTGTGTGTCCGTGTGTGAGAGGGTGTGAGTGAGAGTGTATGTGAGAGTTTGAATGTGTGCGAGTGTGTGTGTGAGAGTTTGAATGTGTGTGAGTGTGTGTGTGTGTGTGTGAGAGAGTATGCGTTTGAAAAAGTGAATTAATTGGCAGTTCCTAAAGAAGTGAACATATTATCTCCTCCTTCAGTCCTCACTGAGGGCAAAGATTAACAGCTTGTCTTGTTTCCTCCAGGCAGCGTTTCCTGCTTCATCTGAAGTCTGAGCTGCTTCTTTAAAAACCTGCAGAGCTCTGGGGGCTGACTCCCTCACAGGCTGATCCCAGACCAGCTCACAGGCTGACTCCCTCACAGGCTGATCCCAGACCAGCTCACAGGCTGACTCCCTCACAGGCTGATCCCAGACCAGCTCACAGGCTGACTCCCTCACAGGCTGATCCCAGACCAGCTCACAGGCTGACTCCCTCACAGGCTGATCCCAGACCAGCTCACAGGCTGACTCCAGACCAGCCCACAGGCTGATCCCAGACCAGCTCACAGGCTGACTCCAGACCAGCTCACAGGCTGACTCCAGACCAGCTCACAGGCTGACTCCAGACCAGCTCACAGGCTGATCCCAGACCAGCTCACAGGCTGATCCCAGACCAGCTCGCAGACTGACTCCAGACCAGCTCACAGGCTCACAGGCTGACTCCAGACCAGCTCACAGGCTGATCCCAGACCAGCTCACAGGCTGACTCCAGACCAGCTCACAGGCTGATCCCAGACCAGCTCGCAGGCTGACTCCAGACCAGCTCACAGGCTAACAGGCTGACTCCAGACCAGCTCGTGTGTTTAGTGTCGTCTTCACCAAATAAGGCCGAGTGAACCGCTCAGCCTCTCAGCTGAACGCCAGCGTTCTGAACCGGCGTGAGACCCTCGTTGATACTAACGACACAGTTCTACATCATAATGTCAAATAAAGTTTAAAACACGCCACCGTGTGAATAAAAACTCACTTTTATTTATCAAATTGCAAAATGAATATTAAATATAGTCAAGACATTGTGGAGGTCAGAAATAATGATTTATATTGTAAGTATTAATGTTGTTCTTCGAGGACAGTTGTATAGCTTCTCCGTCGCATACCTCTTTACTACTTCCGTTTTCTACCTTTCACAATAAAAGCCCTGGAAACATCCAGGAGTTGTGGCACAAAAACATCCACTGAGTACTTTGTAATTATCGCTGTGTGAAAATGTGATAGTTGACACTGACATCGCGTACCGCTTTACTACTTCCGATTTTTACCTTTCAAAATAAAAGCCCTGGACATATTGCCGTTTACCCGAGGAACAGGAATTCACCCAGAGCAACTCAACTCAATGTTTACCACAATTAAACTGAACTGTATGTAACACTGTAGACACTGATGAGGCGCCGTTTAGCTGTGCGACGGCATTCAACGGCCATTAAGTGGTAATAAGCTCCCCGTCCTCGAGCCGGGAGAGGAGCTCATGGGCAGGACGTAAATCATCCAGCATGAACCAGGACCACGTAGGTAGTGAGGTAGTGGACTAAAGGAGGGGGGGGGGGGTCCTAATCCCCGACTATTTAAAGTAGAGCCGGCCCGTGTCACATTTCCTCTGTCGACAGACGGCGCTTGTTCTTGATTGGCCGGGACAAACAAACAGAGGCACGCACGCGCTCGTGAAAAAGATAAATTTAATTTTAAGCGCCAGACTCACCCTGAGAGGGTCGAGTCAGCCGGGTGCCGGTCAGCTGACCCGGGTCAGCTGACCGACACCGGACTCCCTGCATGGAGAGAGGAATCCTTAGATTAAAGAGGGTCAGTGTGACATTCAAGTGACAATGAAATACAATCCAGGAAGTGCAGTGACACGTTAAAGCATTTAAAGGTTGACATCACACGCTAAAAACACGGCTCAACAGGCAACACGCGTGTGTCCTCTCGGGACTGAGAGCGTCATGTGACTCGTTTATCTGCGGCGCCGCGTCTCGCTCCTCTGATGGAGTGACAATAAAGTGGCATTTCATTTTTTTTCAGAATAAAACGGTGGTAAGAACGATTTAAATTGTGATATTTATTTTTGTTATATTCAATATGTTTGTGTCCGTGTTTTTCTGTCCGTCGGAATTGTTGTTTATTTGTTGTTTTTTGGTTTTCTGGTAATGTGGAACTTGTAAGAACTTTAAATATAATGCAACATGTATGTAACATGTATGTAAGACGTATGTAACATGTATGCAACATACGTAACATGTATGTAACATGTATGCAACATGTATGTTAAATGTTGTACATGTATGTAACATGTATGCAACACACGTAACATGTATGCAACATGTATGCAACATACGTAACATGTATGCAACATGTATGTTAAATGTTGTACATGTATGTAACATGTATGCAACATGTATGTAACATGTATGTAACATGTATGTAACATGTATGCAACATGTATGCAACATGCATAACATGTATGTAACATGTATGCAACATGTATGCAACATACGTAACATGTATGTAACATGTATGCAACATGTATGCAACATGTATGTAACATGTATGTAACATGTATGCAACATACGTAACATGTATGTAACATGTATGTTAAATGTTGTACATGTATGTAACATGTATGCAACATGTGTAACATGTATGTAACATGTATGAAACATACGTAACATGTATGTAACATGTATGCAACATGTATGTAACATATGTAACATGTATGCAACATGTATGTAACATGTATGTAACATGTATGCAACATACGTAACATGTATGTAATATGTATGCAACATATGTAACATGTATGCAACATGTATGTAACATGTATGCAACATGTGTAACATGTATGCAACATGTATGTAACATGTATGTAACATGTAGGAAACATATGTAACATGTATGTAACATGTATGCAACATGTATGTAACATGTATGCAACATGTGTAACATGTATGCAACATGTGTGTAACATATGTAACATGTATGCAACACGTATGTAACATGTATGTAACATGTAGGAAACATATGTAACATGTATGCAACATGTATGAAACATGTGTAACATGTATGTAACATGTATGCAACATACGTAACATGTATGTTACATGTATGCAACATATGTAACATGTATGTAACATGCATGCAACATATGTAACATGTATGCAACATATGTAACATGTATGCAACATGTGTAACATGTATGTAACATGTATGCAACATAAGTAACATGTATGTAACATGTATGCAACATATGTAACATGTATGCAACATGTATGTCACTTCATAAAAATATACACGGACATATACAACATGTATGTAACATGTATGACACATACATGTTACATACATGTTATATACACTACCGTTCAAAAGTTTGGGGTCACCCAGACAATTTCGTGTCTTCCATGAAAACTCACTTTTATTTATCAAATGAATTGAACATTTCATAGAACATATAGTGAAGACATTGACAAGGTTAGAAATAATGATTAATATTTGAAGTATTAATTTTGTTCTTCAAACTTCAAGCTCAAAGGAAGGCCAGTTGTATAGCTTATATCACCAGCATAACTGTTTTCAGCTGTGCTAACATAATTGCACGGGTTTTCTAATCATCCATTAGTCTTCTCAGGCGATTAGCAAACACAATGTACCATTAGAACACTGGAGTGATGATGAAATGGGCCTCTATACACCTCTGGAGATATTTCATTAGAAACCAGACGTTCCACCTAGAAGAGTCATTTACCACATTAACAATGTATAGAGGGTATTTATGATTAATGTTATCTTTATTGACAAAACAGTGCTTTTCTTTGAAGAATAAAGACATTTCTAAGTGACCCCAAACTTTTGAACGGTAGTGTATATGCAACATGTATAAACTCCACGCAGCTCTCCATGGCGTGAAGTTAGAGAGGCGACATTAATATATTTATTTATATTTTATATAAATCAGGAAGCAGAAGTTTGACTTCTCATTTATTGGTTCTTCAAATAATTATTTAAAAACTAAAGAAACATTACGTGGAACTCAAAGGTCAGAGGTCATAACCTCCATGTTCACTCAGGAGAGATAAACATACAACATATAAACTACTTCATCATCAGAGGTTTAGGAAAACAAAAACTTTAACTATTATAGAATAAACTAAAGAACGTGACGTCAGAGCTGCTGACAGAGCGCGTCTGGGTTTAGCCCCGTCTCTCCTCCATCCATCACAACGCAGCAGCAGCGAGACCTGAACGCACCACCGCCTGCTGGCCATCCGAGTGGAGCCCGACGTGTGCCCACATGAGGCGCGTGCACGTACACACACACACACACACACACAGTGTTATTAGGCTTCCTTTCACAGGAGGAACCTGAACCTGAACCGTGTGGTCCACCGCTGACACAGTTTACACGCACACGCACATACACACTCTCACACACACACACACACACTCCTCCATTCTTCCGCCACATCACCGCGGCGGAAGAATGCGCAGCCGCAGGCGACACCTTTTCTCTTGTGAGTGGAACACGCCCCGGCGCGCGGCCCCGCGCACGGAACCGACGGACGCGGTCACGTGCGAGCCGGGTCTGGACGGAGAGGACCCGGGGGGTCTGGACCAGAAGGTTCTGGAGGCGGTCCAGGAAGTAGAAGCTCTTCTGAACTTTTTTTGACAGAGCAACATCTCAGAATGCCAGACTCACTCCACGGGAACTTGAACGCATCACTGCATGTTCCTCAAGAGCCCACAGGACATTGAGCTGTGTGTGTGCGCGTGCGCGTGCGTGTGTTAATGAACACGTAGGAAACGACGTAACACACGCCACACACACACACACAGAAATATGCCACACACAGAAATATGCCACACACGCACGCGCACGCGCGTTTTAACGGCGGCCTCGACTGCGGGAGTTTCTTCTTCTCGGGTGTTTTCTCTCTCCCACGTTCAGCTGACGTCAAGGACTTTCTGGTTGGAATGGTGAAAACTTTTTTCAAAGTAACAACAACAGCAACAACAACAACAAACAACAACAACATTGAGCCTGACCTGCGCGCGCGAATCCTCTCCCGCCGGCGGCCCCTCAGGACTTTGAAGACCCGAAAGTAGTGGAAGGAGTTTTGGGTTTATTCCGGAGAGAGAGCGAAGCTTTGGAGCCAGAGGGGGAAGCCAGAGACTTCTTGTGAGTTCCTCCCTATCCGCTTCTCGCTCGCTGCGCGCGGCTTAAACTCCACCCTGGAGGCCGGGCGGCGGCGCGGTGGCGCCACCCCGTGGACACCTCGCGCTACTGCAGCGCCGGACCGAGGAGCTCTATGAGGGCCAGGCAGCAACAGCCTTTTATTATGAATAAACATAACATGTTATAGTATTCTTTATGTCAATAGTTTCATTGTCTATTATTGAATACTTTATATTATAAATCACTGGATTCGGTACTCTTATTTCATTTATTCTAAATTAACATAACATTTTATAGTATTCTTTATTAAAATAGTTTCATTGTCAATAAATCTCTGGATTCGGGACTCTTCTTTGATTTATTCTAAATTAACATGATCAAATATTATATTATTCTTTATTAAAATAGTTTCATTGTCTATTATTAAATACTTTATTTTTTGTGATCAAATCTTTTATTGGTTTTCGAGATATGCAAAAGAAAATATGTACGTATACAAAGGTACTCATAAAATAAAGAATATATATATAAATACGGGTAGATCTAATAAAGACTCTCAATGCAGTTCACTTTAGCTACTGGGTCCTGCTGGGTCCTGCATGGTCCTGCTGGGTCCTGTATGGTCCTTCTGGGTCCTGCATGGTCCTTCTGGGTTCTGCTGGGTCCTGCATGGTCTTGCTGGGTCCTGTATGGTCCTTCTGGGTCCTGCTGGGTCCTGCATGGTCCTGCTGGGTCCTGTATGGTCCTTCTGGGTCCTGCATGGTACTTCTGGGTCCTGCTGGATCCTGCATGGTCCTGCATGGTCCTGCTGGGTCCTGTATGGTCCTTCTGGGTCCTGCATGGTCCTTCTGGGTCCTGCTGGGTCCTGCATGGTCCTGCATGGTCCTGCTGGGTCCTGTATGGTCCTTCTGGGTCCTGCATGGTCCTTCTGGGTCCTGCTGGGTCCTGCTGGGTCCTGCATGGTCCTGCATGGTCCTGCTGGGTCCTGTATGGTCCTTCTGGGTCCTGCTGGGTCCTTCTTGGTGCTGTTCGGTGCTGAATTTAACTTTATGGCCAAACTCTTTTTTTAAATTTGGATTCCCACTGCAGCTCATAACCACAGCAGCTGTTGATGACGTTGATCTGTTTATCTTGATCTGTTATCTGTTGATCAGTCTGACGTGTTCCTCCCATATCTTCCACAACACATTCCTCTTACATAACCGTGAGGTATGTACACCTTTAAGAGGCCAATCTATAATATTCTACTGACATTGTATCACTGGACTGCTGCTGCTCTCTTTTAATGAGGCTCAGGATCCTCCAGACTCCCATGGTCCCTGAACTATCCACCGTCTCCTCCGAGCAGTGTGGAGGTCTACATCACGTGAGGACCCTGAAGGGGCCTCGCTCCGCTCATAAAGAAGTGAATGACACAGACGTGGAGCACCAACACAACACGAGAAACATCTTTTCTGGGTACGAAGGGATTTTATTTCAGTCTGGAACGTCGACGATTAGCAAAAACATAGATTGTGATGCACTGCATCAAACATCGCAGCGTTCTGGTCATACAGCCGCCCGCGGGAGGAGAGCGTGGTGGGGGGTGGAGCAGGTGGAGCACCGCGTGGAGGCCAGAGCTCTGGGTGCGAGGAGTTCATGCTGCGTGGTTTTCATGGATTTGATGGGGACATTTGGCCGTATGAGTCTGTATTTGTGCTACTACTTTCATTTATTCATCATTATTACAGCTGGAGGTTCAACTTCCAAATATTAAAAAACTAAAATTCCCCTGGCAAAAAAATATTATTTCTCTTGTGCATGAAGACGAAAACACAGAATTATCCCTAAAAAAATAAAAAGTAAGTTTAAAAATATTGCTAATGTATCTCTCTTCTTATTGGAGGACTTTAGGGTGGTTGCATTTTTTTTTTTTTATATCTAGGAATGTGGTGCAGCTAAAAAAGACATTTTGCAGAGTTCACTTGGATGTCATGAAGTCATGATCTCTCTGTTCTCTCAACCCACTGATGATGTCATCCACCTGGCTGCTTCCTGTTTGTTCATACTCAGTAAGTGTGGATGTGTAGAGACTCGAAGACATCGCCTAATCTTTAAAACATTAAAGGAATACAGTGAGGAACCACAGGAAGTTTCCTTCCTGAACTACCCCGTGTTCACGGATCAATTAACCGTTTATTAATTGAATTATTAAGAGCTACACGTGCTGCCGTGCATCAGAAGTTAGCATCTTCTGTGCGTGTGCTTCCTACATGAGAGGCTCCGCCCTGCGAGGCTGTGTGGGCGGAGCCTGTTCCCGACGGTCACATGACGGACCTGCAGAGAGCTGCAGAAAGCGAACCACATATCTTTTCATAGAAAACTTGAGGTATTGCTCCCGGAGCGCCGTCGGTGGAGGCACCAGCTTCCCTTTTGATCTTTTCACGATCAGGACGCCGCGTTGGCGACGCCTCGCGTCCTCGTCCTGCCGCTGGCTGCCAGCTGCCAGGGGGAACGCTCCTTCAACTCCACAATATAAAGTCACGCCAACGTCTTCCACCCGAATATAAACAGCTCCTTTTTTTCTTTACTTTTTTTTTTTGCATGAACGCAAAAAAAAAGAAAAGAAAATATGTACAAATGTTGAACATTGAAATGAAGGATTGATAAAAAACAACACAATTGATTATCGTGATCAAAATAGACTCCGTGGTCAAATGTAAGATATTGTCCTGTCCGACAGTACCACATGCGGACAACAGGGGGCGGGGCTCCCCCTTGTTTAGTGTGTCTGGTGTCTTCGGCCTCCGGACCTCGAGAGCCGGCGAGTGAGAGTCTCTCGATTCCTCTCAGAGGGACGCCGCGGCCTCAGGTGCTGACGGCGGCGTCGGGGCCGGCGGCGGGGATGCGAGGCATCTTCTTGGCTGGACTGGGGACGAGCTGCAGGACAACAACAACAAAGTGATGGTTAACAGAGCGCTGCATGGTCATGTGACCCGTCTCCCATCTCTAAAACCCCTCACCCTAAACAGCTAGTCACTTCTACAGGAGTCAAAGGTCACGCATGTGTCTTTAGTGACATCATCGTGTTCCCAGACCAGCGTTCATACACAATTAGACTTTCCCAGGACTTTAAACCAAATGTCCATGACTAAACATTGTGAAATCTCGTGTCTACATAAAGAAGTGATAACATTTTGGATTTAATCTAACAAAAAGAATTCCAAAGCATCCAGAAAATAACCTTAAATGACTCAAATGAGTGAGACAATAGTTTAGATTCAAAGAATAAACATTGTCTTTCCAGTGAAGGTGCGTTCACTTGCAGCGCGGAAAAATTTGCACTGCAAGTATGAGAGAGCGTACGGCGGTTTATATTTATAACGTCTTCCTTTAAAAAAAATCATTAATTATTTAAAACTCAGCGTAAATGAATATAAAACATTTCCAGGACTTTTGGGATTTTTCCAGGTTCTCCGTGACCGTAGGAACCCTGGAGAACGCTCCCAGGGGGACGCGGTCCTAACGGGGGCGGGCCTCCTGTACCTCGGTGGCGAGGCGGACCAGCTCCGGCTCCGACTGCAGGTCGTGGTCCAGAGGCGTGCGGGCGTACTCGCGGCGGTGCTTGTCGTCTATCCGCGTGAGGTACCAGGTCCCCGGGAACAGATCCTCCACCCGGCCCTGAGGCACGTAGCTGGCTGGAGGACACATGGAAACATACAAAATATATAAATATATATACACACACACACGCGTGATCGAGAGAAGTGAGAGAGGCAGCATCCCAAATATCACAATCTCCAGGACCGTTAACTCTTCTGTTTGAAGATCTCAAATCAACCCACGATGCCGATGAGAATACTCGCATTTGATTGGCCGAGTGGCATCACGTGACATGATTTAAACCGCGTGTGATTGGTCGATAAAGCTTAATATTCTCAATTATTTATTGGTTCCAGGTCCATCTTCAAGAAGCTGAACTCTCTCCTTCCTCTCCCCTTCTTCCCTTCCTCCTCTTCCTCTTCTAGAGACTTGTATGTCTGAATGTTACTATAATACAGACTTAAAGTTTTTTTAAATAGTTCTTGTTTCTTAATCTCCACTTAACAGAGCCTGAACGCATCACAATGTAACTGAATGGAGCCTGTTAGCCGTTAGCATTAGCCTCACTAACCTTCCTAATGTCACCGAATAAAAAGCATTGAAGCCGATCTCCTGAAGAAGTGACAATAGAGAAGACTGAGTGAGCAGCCATTGTTTTCTAGGAGCGTCACTTCCTGTGTCCTTCAGAATAAGAGGCGACCAGCGTGAAGGTCGTACCAAGGTGGTGAGTCTCTTCTCTCAGCTTCATGGTGTCGGAGAACACGGCCGGCGACACCTTCTGCCTGGAGGCCAGCCGGACCTTCAGGTCGCTGAGGCTGGACACCAGCTTCTCCAGAGCGGACCCTGAAACACACGTCTGGTTAGAGTCTACAGCGGCACGATGCCTTCAGGTACCCACTTCATCCCTGAAACACACGTCTGGTTAGAGTCTACAGCGCCACGATGCCTTCAGGGACCCACTTCATCCCTGAAACACACGTCTGGTTAGAGTCTACAGCGCCACGATGCCTTCAGGGACCCACTTCATCCCTGAAACACACGTCTGGTTAGAGTCTACAGCGCCACGATGCCTTCAGGGACCCACTTCATCCCTGAAACACACGTCTGGTTAGAGTCTACAGCGCCACGATGCCTTCAGGGACCCCCGTCAGCCCCGCGGCACAGGGGACCTCGACTCACCGGGCGTGTGGTCCTGTGTGACCCGGAGAGAATACAGCGTGGCGGCGAATCCTGAGCCGTAAGAGAAGAGTCCGATCCGCTGGCCGGCCAGCTGAGAGGCCGAGTGCCTGAAACAGAGACAACAACCATGCTCCTGAAACACGACAACAACAACAACAACAAGTCCATTGAGCCCTGAAGCAATAAACTGCATCTAGAGAGCCCCCAATAATACATTTGGGGGCTCTTTTTGAAACTTGTGAAATAACATTTAACCTTTGTTAAAAAATAATAAATATACTTATTTAGGCTCACAGTATATGAACAATTATCATAAACATGGCAATAATAAGACTATTAGGTAATAATAAGTGTTATTTTAGATTTTTACTTAAAAAACAAACATAAATCAGATGATCATATTACATTTTATTCTTATTTCTTTGTGGTTATGTCTTGTTATAATTTAATTTAAACAACTATTAACAATAATAACTTATTTCTTTGTTTTTTTATCATAAAAAAATATATTTATTGATTTTGTGTGTGCCTAGTACAGGAAGTACAGATGAGACACAAAAAATAACCACAATAAATCAAATTAAATAATCATAATTATTAGAGGACATGTGTTGCCCCTCTCGTGACATCAGGGGCAACATTATGTCTCTTAGGGGCAGTTTTGACCTTTGACCTCTGGTGTGTTTCTGGCACTGAGTGCAACAATTTACTGTTGAAGATCTCGCCAATAATCTATATTATATCGATATATAATATAAATATATTTATATTAAATCGATACATATATAATAAATATATATATTATTATATCGATATATATATATAATATATATATAATTATGTAGATATATAATATATACATTATATAGATATACAATATATATATATTTATTTATTGTCATCATGTCTTCACCACATGTTGTGTTTAAAGCCCGTAACTGAAGGAGTGAAGGACTGATGGAGTGAAAAAGTGATGGAGTGAAGGACTGAAGGAGCGATGGAGTGAAGGAGTGATAGAGTGATGGAGTGACTCACTCAGCGAACAGCGAGGCCAGGCAGCCGTACACGGAGGGCGTGTACATGTTCCCGTTCTGGCTGGAGATGAGCAGCGACGGCTTCGTCTTCTCCTCAAACAGCGAGGCGCTGGCCTTCATAAAGGCCTTCTCCACGTCGCGGTCAAAGTACGTCTCCTCCAGCCGCACGTCCCTACACACACACACGCGCACACACACACACACACAAAGAAGAAACCGCCTTAGATCTCATGAAGCAAGTGAGGCAGCGATGGAGGAACATGAAGCCGTCAGCAGGAGGATTTAAGTTTCTAAATCAACTTTTAAAAAACACTTGTTTCAAAGGATCAAATCCCCGTCTTCCGTTTTCTTCCCCGTGTACCTGAAGGCATCGAGGCCCGTGAAGGGCCCGGTCTCCGTGTTGGGGCTCGGGTGGTTCAGGAAGTCGTTCATCATCAGTCGGGCCAGAGACTTCTGAACCAGCTTGCAGTACGGAGAGTGAAAGAGGAGGTGGCCGAAGTCATCCAGGCTGAAGCGCTTCTCTGAACCCTCTGAGGAGGAGGAGGAGGAGGAAGAAGAAGGATTAGATCAGACGAGTTTCTTGTGTTGCAGGGTCTCAGGATGTGGAACACTGGGCGTGTCCAATGAGAACAATAGTTCTCTAGAGACACCATGGTGTCTCTTGGTGTCTCATGATGTCTCAGTGTCTCATGAGGTCTTACGACTTTTATTATTATTTGTTATTAAGACTGCTCTTATTATGAAATATATTATTACGCCTGCTCTTACTGTGAAATACATTATTCCGACAGCTCTTATTGTGAAATATATTATTACGACTGCTCTTATTGTGAAATATATTATTACGACTGCTCTTATTGTGAAATATATTATTACGACTGCTCTTATTGTGAAATATATTATTACGACTGCTCTTATTGTGAAATATATTATTACGACTGCTCTTATTGTGAAATATATTATTACAACTGCTCTTATTGTGAAATATATTATTACGACTGCTCTTATTGTGAAATATGTTATTATAACTGCTCTTACTGTGAAATACATTATTCCGACAGCTCTTATTGTGAAATATATTATTACAACTGCTCTTATTGTGAAATATATTATTACGACTGCCCTTATTGTGAAAAATTTTATTATGAAATATATTATTATGACTGCTCTTATTGTGAAATATATATGTCAGCCTGTATTGATCACAGTCCGTATTGATCACAGACTGTATTAATCTGAATCTGTATTGATCAGTCTGTATTGATCATAGTCCGTATTGATCAGACGTCGGTTGTTTCCACTCACCTCGTTGCCACTGCGCGTGGATCTTGTTGCGGTACACGGAGTAGCAGCGGTCCAAGGCGCTCAGGTAGCACTCGATGGAGAGCTTCCCGTCCACCACGGGATACTCGGACATCAGGTCGGGCTTGTAGAAGTCGTACGCGTGCTGCATGTGGGTTCCTCGGAGACCTGGAGGGACGCCAGCGGGATTAATAAAACTGCTATTTTCACGGATTCCACTTTCATATTTCCGTTAGTGAATTAATCAGCATGTGACGGCTAAATAACAAACGGGGTCTTATAATGTAGTCGTTCATTGCAGAGCGGCGTTATCACATCGCTGACCTCGCTCGAAGGCCAGAGGAGCATTGGGCCCGACCAGCATGGCCACCGCACCGGCGCCGCCCGTCGGCCGGGCGCTTCCTGTGGCGTAGACGGCGATGTCGCCCGCTACTACCAACGCATAGCGGCCTGCAGAGAGGGAACAGGAAGGAGGGGAGGCAAGCTTGTTGTTGTATGTATACAAACACGTCTCTTCACTCAAATGTAATCATGAGCACAAAACTATAAGAGTGTAATATATACGTGTTGCAACAATTAAAGACAGAACTAGAACGGGCTCTCGGTAGAACGCATACCTTTGCATATCACGAGATTGGGCATTGAGTTATGAACATTTTGGCATTAATTGCCAATTGGATAAAAATTGACCGCGCTATGGTAAAAAGAAGATTTTGACCTTTCCATGACCTTGACCTTTGACCCGATCGATCCCAAAATCTAATCAAATGGCCCCCGGATAATAACCAATCATCCCACCAAATTTCATGCGATTCGGTTTAAAACTTTTTTAGTTATGCGAGGAACACACATACAAATAAATAAATAAATACACGGCGATCAAAACATAACCTTCACATTTTCAATGCGAAGGTAATTAATGAAGACTAAATGCACTTATGTGCAACAAGGGAGTCGCCGGACCAATCAGGAGCTAGCATAATCAATATGCAGCACTGACATTTATATAATCACCAGAGTTCTTTATATTTGGTGGAGAGGAGGACGTTGAAGAAACTGGTGTCCATATTGGACAACCCGGACCACCCTCTCCACCACCTCCTACAGGGACAGAGGAGGACTTTCTCCAGACGTCTCCTCACGCTCCGCTGCCACAAGGACAGATACAGGAGAACATTCCTGCCGACGGCTATGAGGCTCTATAACAGATCACCTCTTGCCAGATCATAGTGCAATAACTACAACAATAACTGAATACTTACACTATGTTGATCTGCACTTCACACATCTCATTTGTTTGCACTACACACATACACACACATTGCATTTCATTTGCTCTGCACTCATACACACACTTTGCTTTTTGCACTCTGTCTATATTTAATATTTTTGTATTTGATTTGTCAGTGTTGTTGTGTGTTGTGTATGCATGTGTGTTGTATATTTACATATATATTTTGTTTTGTATTTTACTTTTATACTTCTATATCTTTCATCCCTGTTTCTTATATTTTGTGTTTTGTTTTTATTCTTGTGTGTTGCTGCTACTGTCACGACAAATTTCCCCTTGGGGATTAATAAAGTATATATCTATCTATCTATCTATCTATCTATATTTAAGATTGAACATGATTTGGTTGTAAAAGCTGCATTTTGTTTAATACATTTTTATCTTTTCTTCAAGTTAATTGTCCTCAGAATTCTTTGTTTTACATTTTAATTATTCTTAAGCACAGACTGTGTGAACGCCGGTGCTTGTTTGCATCTGTTCTTTGTGCCTTGAGATATTTCAAACGAAGTATTGTTTTATTTAAAATGTGACGATAACCTTTTCAATCAATGGAGAAAAATATAAAAGTATCCATGTTCCCTCACCATCCCAGGAGCTGGACTCCACCCAGTTGACAGCATTGAAGAGAGCGGCCGTCCCCCCGTAGCAGGCGTTCGTGGTGTCCACGCCCTCCACATCTGTGTTGCCAGAGTCCTCAAACAGCTGCATGAGGACCGTCTTCACGGACTTGGACTTGTCGATGATGGTCTCCGTGCCGACCTCCAGGCGCCCCACGCTGACGTAGGACAGGTCGTTCCTCTCCATCAGCCTCTGGACCACCGTCAGGCACAGGGAGTTGATGTCCTCGCGGTCCGAGCAGAAGCCCATGCGGGCCTGGCCCAGGCCCACGGTGTACTTGCCGGCCGACACGCCGTCCAGCTGCTCCAGCTCCGTCTGGTCCACGAACTGGGACGGGAAGTACAGCTCCAGAGCGATGATGCCCACGTCTTTGGGCCATGGACCCAAACAACTGAGTGGTGCTGATCCGGGCATCCTGGATGGGTCGAGGAGAGGCGTCAGGTTCAGCGTTATATTCATTTGATTAATAGGTTGTGTGTTGGAGTCCTACAACTTTGGATTCGTCAACAGGGTTGGGGTCAACTAGTGGGAACAGGTCTTTGTTTGTTTGTTTAGGTGCGTCAGCAAAAACCTTCCCCCTTTTTCGCCCTTTGGACATTAACAGAACGCCAGCAGCGACGGCGAACGGAAGGCGTTAAACCCCAGAGTAAGTTGCTAACGCTAGCTGTAAAAGGGCACAAGACGAGCCTCTTTTAGACTACAAGTTAAATGTGGTCAAATGTAAATGCGGGTTAGTGTGACCGCTGTTAGCCATCGGCTTATGTTACGTCATCTACGTACCTAAAGAGATAACCGGGCTACATAGCGCGCGCGTCTGGGAGGCGAGATCCAAAAGGATAGAGAGCTAAACTCGGTGAAAGGTCAATGGGATGTTCTACACTTTTACTTAATTCGAAAAAAATGTAAAGTTAACCCGTTAGACATGTCACAGTGACGGCTCAATCAGTGGAACAAATTACACATGTATTGCCGTAAATACTACATAACAATGTGTATTTAAAATAAAATAAAAATTCATTTATTTTTGCTTGGCCATAATGTTGCAACCCGGACGCATTAGGCGACGGACCCACTTCCGTTCTGACAGGGCTGGAATTTCCATTCAGCAGCTTGATTTAAAGCTAGCCGTGACTCGTTATATGTATGATATAAACTAGTTCGCTATTCGAGTAGCTAAACGCCTACGGAACAATTCGGATTTAATGAATTAAGAAAACAAGTTTATGTTGACTAATATCGTCTACCAAGACGTAACAGACACATTCGAGTATTTTAAAAACACGATATACGAAGTTTCAGAGCGTAACGTTACGTGGATCTCCTCACCTGAGTGGTGAAGCTAACTCCAGAGAGATGAAGAGTCACTGACGTTATGTTGTAATTTGCGTCCACCAATCTTCTGACCGGCAGAAGTCTATTTATGTATGACGATGACAGCGCAGAGTCCGCCCCCCGCTCTCCGGCACCTGGCCCGCGGGCCAATCACAGCCCAGAGTCAACATGCGGCGCTTCCAAGTCCTGCGCATCGTCAGCCAATCAGAGATCAGGAGTCACAACCACGCGCCGGAGCCGTGTCTGCGGACCAATGGCGTGAGTTGTGCGATGTATGGTGAGAGAGAAGCAGCCAATCAGACCGCGGACGTAATTCCTGGCGCGGTAAGGACACGGCGGTGGGTAACGCTTGAAAAACAGAGCAGTGACCATGGCAATAGTCCACGATCCATTCATACAGCCTATTATACGACGCCCCGTTCATTTAACGTCAATTTTACATGTAATTAAACGACATTAAAAACTATTAAATTAACTATTGTTCATGTAATCCTTCTGAACTGGTGTATACTTTTTCTTTTACTTGGAAACACATTTTTTTCAAAATGGGTCTTTTTTAAAATTTAGTTGCAATGATTTTTAATGCAGTAGGCGTGCATGTAGGGAGCAATCTGTTGTCCTAAATATTGATAAACTATTCAATTATGTCAACACCATTTCAACTTCTTCATGCATTTTTAGAAGCTCCAAACAGAAACATCATGCACCTTTTTATACCAGGTCCTGAGGCATTTTAGTTCTGTGAACTGTTATGCAACGCATCTTTTGTTTATTTATATATAAGTAAACTGAAGGATGTCTGGTGTGAGAGCTTGACTTTCAAACTATTTCTAAGTAAAAGTACTGAAGTATTATCTATAAAATGTCATTAAAAGCATCAAAATAAAAGTCCTCTCCTCAGTGCATGTGGAAGTTCTTCTCTCAGTGTTATATAACAGCTGTTGTGTTATATTGTGATGCATTAAGGCGTTAACAGCAGTTTAATGTTGGAGCCATGCCATTGGATGTGTGACATTGCATCATAATTCAGAAAGTGAACATGTCTTTACAGACTGTAAATCTGCAGAGTAAGTAATAACTATGTCTGTCAGATACATGTGGGAATACTAAAGTGAGTTTAAGTAGTTATTATAATTATGTATTAAGTATATGTCAGAGATAAAAGCCAGGAAGTAGAGTGGCAATCTTACACACTTCTCCGTGCTAATTAAATCAAAAGAGTTACACAAAATATCCTAATAATGATTAACACCACAAACACACACTATGTGGATTCTGTCAGCTAAAGCTGTATTAGTAAAAGATTTAATATCAGATTTATTTATTCTTAAACCTGGTTTAACATCTATGTCACCTTAAATGAATCCACTCCACGTCATATTAATACTCACATTCCTCGAGGAGGTGCAGTAGCAGCCATCTTTGTCTCAAGCCTATCAATAAACTCTGTAAGAGCCAAATGTGTTAATGAAAATGTAACTTTACATGGACACTGGGTGGCGCTGTTCTGTCAATATATGACTGACTATATCGCCCTTTAACAAACCCTAAACCTTCATTAAATTAGAGCTCATTTGAAAGCTTGTTCTTCGTCTTTCACACACAACCTGGAAAACAATACAGACGATTAAATCAGTTTTAATCACGTTTCGTCCTCAAATTAGAACAAAGTAATTATTGTCTGTGATAATAGTCACGGCTGTGTAATAATGATCGCCTCAGTACTGCGTTTATCTCATTATTAGATGTGATTGGCTTCACTCAAGCGTACCTGCTCTCACGCAATCAATTTAAATGTCTGTTAAAGAAGCAATATCTCAGATATGAGGTTCACTTTAATAGAGAAACTGACTTAATCCTGACAAACCTCACCAGACTTGATCTTTTCCGGAACAATACCTTTTTGTTATTTATTTTTTTTAATGTAAAAATGAATAAACTGTACAATATTAAGTTTCTAATTAATTTATAACAATCATTTAAAGTAAAAGTATGTGGAATTGATGACTTCAGTAACATAAAGCAGACACGCTATGTTCATTTCTTAGGTTCATACATGTTTACGACAATGACGTTCCGTCTCTTTAAGAGCCTGGTCCGCTCTGATTGGCTAATAGCTCTCAAGCTGTGGGAGGTGTATTCTAATGAGGAAGGAGATATCTGAGTGTTTTCTAATGTGAACAGCCCACAACAAACAAACTAAAAAGAGCTAAAAAGATATTAACATATTAAATCTGAGCTTCTTTAATTCCTCCTCCACCCTCCATAGTTAATATAAGTTTATTTTTCTTATGGTACAAAAGGGGACAAATGTTTTTGAGCTTATTAACATTTTCTATTCGCTGCTTCTTCTTCTTTGGTAGTAAATCACACGACGGCTTTAAGGTAAAATGATGGTTTATTTTGTCTGAATCCGACAACACGTTCTTGTCTCTGCATGCAGCAGCAAACTGGAACAATTCAAAATGCCAACGACAAATATTCAGATTGTTTCTGCCGGCAATAGTGTCATGAGAGCTTTGCACACGTCACTCAACACCTTCATCACACAAACCTGGAACTGTAGCAGCTTCTGAATACGTAACACATGTCATCCCTTCTTATTAAGTCAGACCCGACTAACAGACATTTCACTGTAAACATATTTGATAAGAACTCGAGTACCTTTTCTTCAATAAAATGAATAAAACCTGACGGAGAACGTATTAAATAAAAACACAGGAACATTGAGTCCCCCATCGTCTAATGGAGCTCGTAGTGCAGTCCTCGTGCCGGTCAAGGAAAAACAGACTTAAAACATTTAAGATCGGGTATAAAAATACAAGTTTTCTTTGCGTATAGGATGTGTGTGCGTGGTTCTGCTGCTACCTCACTGGACCGCGGAGGCTCTGTCCCACAGCTGCAGCAGCTGGCTGCCGGCCTGGGGCTCCAACTCCTGCAGGAGATCAGAGAGAAGAGAACAATGAGACGAGGTTTACAAGAATGAAAACACAAGACTGTCCCTAGAGATCAGAGAGAACCAGGAAGAAAAACAGGAAGAGAAACAGGAAGGAAACATGAGAGCTGAACGTTAATGAGATATTTTAATGTTTCAGTTAATTATCATCAAACACCAGAAGTTAAATGTTCACCTCGTCACCTCCATCTTTGAAGTCTTTAGCTCCTGATGTTCAATTGATTATAAAACTAACAGACAGATTATTAAAAAGTAAAAAGATCGATAGTCACAATAAACATCACCAATCACAGCAGCAGCTCCACCAGGAACCAATGTGATTGGCCCAAACCCTGAACCCTCAAACCCTGAACCCTGGTGTGTGTGCGTCCTCCACCTGTCCGTCCCTGCTGATCTGGACCTTCTTGTTCTCGTTCCAGGGGTTGAGGATGTGTTGGGAGCCCTGGAAGTGGAGGCTCTCCTTGTGGATCCACTCCACGCTGAAGACCCCCCCGAGCCCCATGAAGCCCCAGTCCTGGCCGCTCTCCTGGCTGACCACCGACGTCAAGCGGGCGTAGCCCTGAGGAGAAGAGAGGAGAAGAACTTGAGTTGGTCTTCTTGAAGACTCCTGAGGATAGAACCTGAAGGAGGTGCAGCCCCGGTACCTGGAAGTGTCCAGAGCCCCAAACATCATGAGGAACGTCAAGAGGAACCTCATGAGTAACATCAAGAGGAACATCAAGAGGAACGTCAAGAGGAACCTCATG
Organism: Pseudoliparis swirei; assembly: GCF_029220125.1. NCBI lineage: Eukaryota > Metazoa > Chordata > Actinopteri > Perciformes > Liparidae > Pseudoliparis > Pseudoliparis swirei. The sequence goes on along the minus strand of NC_079402.1, from coordinate 1,630,584 downwards.
AGGAACGTCATGAGTAACATCAAGAGGAACCTCATGAGTAACATCAAGAGGAACGTCAAGAGGAACCTCATGAGGAACGTCATGAGTAACGTCATGAGGAACCTCATGAGTAACATCAAGAGGAACCTCATGAGTAACATCAAGAGGAACATCAAGAGGAACCTCATGAGGAATGTCATGAGTAACATCAAGAGGAACGTCATGAGGAACCTCATGAGTAACATCAAGAGGAACCTCATGAGGAACGTCATGAGGAACCTCATGAGTAACATCAAGAGGAACCTCATGAGTAACATCAAGAGGAACATCAAGAGGAACGTCAAGAGGAACCTCATGAGGAACGTCATGAGTAACATCAAGAGGAACGTCATGAGGAACCTCATGAGTAACATCAAGAGGAACGTCAAGAGGAACCTCATGAGGAACGTCATGAGTAACGTCATGAGGAACCTCATGAGTAACATCAAGAGGAACCTCATGAGGAACGTCATGAGTAACATCAAGAGGAACGTCATGAGGAACCTCATGAGTAACATCAAGAGGAACCTCATGAGTAACGTCATGAGGAACCTCATGAGTAACATCAAGAGGAACCTCATGAGTAACATCAAGAGGAACGTCAAGAGGAACCTCATGAGGAACGTCATGAGTAACATCAAGAGGAACGTCATGAGGAACCTCATGAGTAACATCAAGAGGAACATCAAGAGGAACCTCATGAGGAACGTCATGAGTAACGTCATGAGGAACCTCATGAGTAACATCAAGAGGAACCTCATGAGTAACATCAAGAGGAACGTCAAGAGGAACCTCATGAGTAACATCAAGAGGAGCATCAAGAGGAACCTCATGAGGAATGTCATGAGGAACATCAAGAGGAACCTCATGAGTAACATCAAGAGGAAGATCAAGAGGAAGATCAAGAGGAACATCATGAGAAACATCAAGAGGAACATCATGAGAAACGTCATGAGGAACATCATGAGGAACATCATGAGGAGCATAAAAGGAACATCAAGAGGAACTTGAGTTGGTCTTCTTGAAGACTCCCGAGGATAGAACCTGAAGGAGATGCAGCCCCGGTACCTGGAAGTGTCCCGAGCCCCAAACATCATGAGGAACCTCATGAGGAACGTCATGAGGAACATCAAGAGGAACCTCACGAGGAACATCATGAGGAACTTGAGTTGGTCTTCTTGAAGACTCCTGAGGATAGAACCTGAAGTACCTGGAAGTGTCCCGAGCCCTGGACGGAGAAGACCAGGATGATGGCGCTGTTCTCCAGGAAGGCCTTGGTGAGCTTGGCCTCGTTGCTGGGCGTGGTGGACCAGATGCCTTTCTGCTGAGAGATGTCGATGTTCCTCACGTTGCTGCTCTTCATGATGAAGTAGCGCACGGAGGAGAAGAGCAGCTGGGGAGGAGACGCTGGCTTTGTGGTCTGCTGGAGGACAAACAAAACCAGCGTGGAGAACTGGACCCCCAGACAGGAAGTAGTCACATTAATCATCTCCGTGTGAATACCTTCCCCGAGGAGGAGGAGCAGGGGCTGAAGGAGGGGCTGTCCAGGCTCACGGAGCAGGAGGAGCTGCCGGAGGACTCCTCAGAGGCCGGCTTGAGGGGCGTGGAGGAGGCCTCTTCTCTGTGCGGGGCTTTCCCCTGGAGGAGGCTCCAGGAGGCCGGCACGCTACGAGGCCTGAGGGGAGCAGGGCAGGCACAACGGGTTGTTGTTGCTTCAGAAGTTCAGCATCTGGAGAGGACTGCTCCGTCTCTAAGCTCCCCGTGCATCACGGCCTCCTTACTTGTCGTTGGTGGTGCTGGGGGGCAGCTGGGGGCCGTTCCTGGAGCTCTTCATTGAAGCCTGGGGCCCGTCCTCAGAGGACATGGGCCGGGGCCGCTGGCCGATCCCCGTGGGCTGCTGCAGGCCCGCTGCCTGCTCCTCGGCCGCCAGCACCTGAGGAACGTCATGAGGAACGTCAAGAGGAACGTCATGAGGAACGTCATGAGGAACGTCATGAGGAACGTCAAGAGGAACGTCAAGAGGAACGTCATGAGGAACGTCATGAGGAACGTCATGAGGAACGTCAAGAGGAACGTCATGAGGAACATCAAGAGGAACGTCAAGAGGAACGTCATGAGGAACGTCAAGAGGAACGTCATGAGTAACATCAAGAGGAACATCAAGAGGAACGTCAAGAGGAACCTCATGAGGAACGTCATGAGGAACCTCATGAGTAACATCAAGAGGAACCTCATGAGGAACCTCATGAGTAACGTCATGAGTAACGTCATGAGGAACGTCAAGAGGAACCTCATGAGGAACGTCATGAGGAACCTCATGAGTAACGTCAAGAGGAACCTCATGAGGAACGTCATGAGGAACCTCATGAGTAACATCAAGAGGAACATCAAGAGGAACGTCAAGAGGAACCTCATGAGGAACGTCATGAGGAACGTCATGAGTAACATCAAGAGGAACGTCATGAGGAACCTCATGAGTAACATCAAGAGGAACGTCATGAGGAACGTCATGAGGAACATCAAGAGGAACCTCATGAGGAACATCAAGAGGAACGTCAAGAGGAACATCATGAGGAACGTCATGAGGAACATCAAGAGGAACGTCAAGAGGAACATCATGAGGAACGTCAAGAGGAACGTCAAAGGAACGTCATGAGGAACGTCAAGAGGAACGTCATGAGGAACGTCATGAGGAACGTCAAGAGGAACGTCATGAGGAACGTCAAGAGGAACGTCAAGAGGAACATCAAGAGGAACGTCAAGAGGAACGTCAAGAGGAACGTCAAGAGGAACGTCAAGAGGAACGTCATGAGGAACGTCATGAGGAACGTCATGAGGAACGTCAAGAGGAACGTCAAGAGGAACCTCATGAGGAACGTCAAGAGGAACGTCATGAGGAACGTCAAGAGGAACATCAAGAGGAACATCATGAGGAACGTCAAGAGGAACGTCAAGAGGAACATCATGAGGAACGTCAAGAGGAACGTCAAGAGGAACGTCATGAGGAACGTCATGAGGAAAGTCATGAGGAACGTCATGAGGAACGTCATGAGGAACGTCATGAGGAACGTCAAGAGGAACGTCAAGAGGAACGTCATGAGGAACGTCAAGAGGAACGTCAAGAGGAACATCATGAGGAACGTCAAGAGGAACGTCATGAGGAACGTCATGAGGAACGTCAAGAGGAACGTCAAGAGGAACGTCAAGAGGAACGTCATGAGGAACGTCAAGAGGAACGCCAAGAGGAACATCATGAGGGCGTCAAGAGGGCGTCATGAGGGCGTCAAGAGGAACATCAAGAGGGCGTCATGAGGCGTCATGAGGCGTCAAGAGGAACGTCATGAGGGCGTCATGAGGCGTCAAGAGGAACATCATGAGGAACGTCAAGAGGGCGTCACGAGGCGTCACGAGGCGTCACGAGGAACGTCAAGAGGGCGTCATGAGGGCGTCAAGAGGGCGTCAAGAGGAACATCAAGAGGGCGTCATGAGGAACGTCAAGAGGAACGTCATGAGGAACGTCAAGAGGGCGCGTCATGAGGAACGTCATGAGGAACGTCATGAGGAACGTCAAGAGGGCGTCAAGAGGAACATCATGAGGAACGTCAAGAGGAACGTCATGAGGAACGTCAAGAGGGCGTCAAGAGGAGCGTCATGAGGAACGTCATGAGGGCGTCAAGAGGAACGTCAAGAGGAACGTCAAGAGGGCGTCAAGAGGAACGTCATGAGGGCGTCAAGAGGGCGTCAAGAGGAACGTCAAGAGGAACATCATGAGGAACGTCAAGAGGAACGTCATGAGGAACGTCAAGAGGAACGTCATGAGGAACGTCATGAGGAACGTCAAGAGGAACGTCAAGAGGAACATCATGAGGAACGTCAAGAGGAACGTCAAGAGGAACGTCATGAGGAACGTCATGAGGAACGTCAAGAGGAACATCATGAGGAACGTCATGAGGAACGTCAAGAGGAACATCATGAGGAACGTCAAGAGGAACGTTAAGAGGAACGTCATGAGGAACGTCATGAGGAACGTCATGAGGAACATCAAGAGGAACGTCAAGAGGAACATCAAGAGGAACGTCATGAGGAACGTCAAGAGGAACATCATGAGGAACGTCATGAGGAACGTCATGAGGAACGTCAAGAGGAACGTCAAGAGGAACATCATGAGGAACGTCAAGAGGAACGTCATGAGGAACGTCAAGAGGAACGTCAAGAGGAACGTCATGAGGAACGTCAAGAGGAACGTCAAGAGGAACATCATGAGGAACGTCAAGAGGAACGTTAAGAGGAACGTCATGAGGAACGTCATGAGGAACATCATGAGGAACATCAAGAGGAACGTCAAGAGGAACATCAAGAGGAACGTCATGAGGAACGTCAAGAGGAACATCATGAGGAACGTCATGAGGAACGTCAAGAGGCGTCATGAGGGCGTCAAGAGGAACGTCAAGAGGGCGTCATGAGGAACGCAAGGGCGTCATGAGGAACGTCAAGAGGAACGTCAAGAGGAACGTCATGAGGAACGTCAAGAGGAACGTCAAGAGGAACATCATGAGGAACGTCAAGAGGAACATCATGAGGAACGTCATGAGGAACGTCAAGAGGAACGTCATGAGGAACGTCATGAGGAACGTCATGAGGGACGTCAAGAGGAACGTCAAGAGGAACGTCAAGAGGGACGTCAAGAGGGACGTCAAGAGGAACGTCAAGAGGAACGTCATGAGGAACGTCATGAGGAACGTCAAGAGGAACGTCATGAGGAACGTCATGAGGAACGTCATGAGGAACATCATGAGGAACGTCAAGAGGAACGTCATGAGGAACGTCAAGAGGAACGTCAAGAGGAACGTCAAGAGGAACGTCATGAGGAACGTCAAGAGGAACGTCATGAGGAACGTCATGAGGAACGTCAAGAGGAACGTCATGAGGAACGTCATGAGGAACGTCAAGAGGAACGCCAAGAGGAACATCATGAGGAACGTCGTGCTCGGGCGCGTTAAGGGGAACCAGAGGTGTGACCTACAGACACCAGGGTCCGGATGATGGCCTCATCTTGTTGGGACCAGGGCTTTGAAGGACAGCGGATCCTCTTGATGAACAGGTTCTGCCACTTCTGCCTGAGTTCAAACACCAGACCTGCAGCCTGAGGACACAGGACACAGGACACAGGACACAGGACGTGAAACGAAGCGGCGAGGAAAGACAAATGCTTCAGACCACGGACAGAAGAAGTGACGTGGACATTGAGGCCTCACCTCCTTGTCCAGGTGGAACACGAGCCAGTCATCGATCCTCATCTCAGACAGCTCCTCCGTCTCACTGTCACTGGCGTCCCCCGAGCCGTCTGGACAGAAGGACACGAGAACACCTGCTCAGCAGGGAGCAGGTACCAGGAGGATGAGACCCGAGGGACCCGATGAAGGTCTCTTCCCGGGATGTGAGGAGGACAACCAGATGTTCAGAGTGCTTCAGCAGAAACAAAGCTCCTCTGAATGAGCCGAGTGGTGTCGGGTTACACCTCAACACTCACCATGTTCAAACGGAGTCAACACACAAGATGCTTCTTTCCTTCTCCTTCGTTTTCATCACTTCTTCTTTTCTTCTTCTTCCTCTCCTCCTCCTCCATCTTTTTTTCTTCTCTTTCTCCCTTCTTCTTTTCCTCCTCCTTCCTTCCCCTTCTTTGTTTTCCTCACTCTTCTTCTTTCTTTCTTCGTCTTCTCCCTCTTCTTCCTCTCCTCCTCCTCCATCTTTCTTTTCTTTTTCTTCTTATCCTCGTCCTTCAGGGTTCTGGGGCGGATGCTGTGAGCCACCAGGGGGTCTGTGAGGTTCTCCAGTGGTGGTTCAACCAAGTCCTGGTCCTCTTATAATAGATTCTGTGTGTGTGTTTGTTTACTTGTGTGTTTGTTTACCTGTAGCTCTCTGTGCAGCGGGTTCCTGCAGGGCGGAGCTGGGCAGCTTGGCGCAGCCTCCGAACACGGCCACGGTGACGGAGGTCATCACGGAGCAGCAGCGGACGCTCGCCATCCGGTGGCCTCGGCTCATCTCGTCGTAGATCAACCAGTCGGTGGGCAGGGCCTGGGCCGGCTTAGCGATGCCGTTCTGAACACACACACACACACACACACACGAGTAATGATCACGTGCACAGAGCCGTGGCTGCAGAGTGTAGTGCAGTTCCCTCCTCTCTGGCTCTCACTAAAGCTGCGTTCAACACAGCAGCGTTGCGAACTATTAGCGGGATATATGTATATAACGTGTTCAAAACGTGTTCATAACGTGTTCATAACGTGTTCTTAACGTGTGATAACTCGGCGTGGTCTTGCTCACCTCCTTCGGCTGGGCCTGGTTCAGGATGGAGGTGGGGTGGAAGTGGACCTTCTTCTCCCGGTTGCTGGAGAACAGCGAGGTCTCCTGGTCGATGTGCACCAGGTTGGGGTACATGCCGGCCACCAGCGCCGCCTTCACCACGGCCCAGTTCTCAGAGTTCAGGTTCACGTCCCGGATGTCGCTGCCTCCACGGGCTCGCACGAAGCCTGGAACAACAACAACAACAACAACACATGTGTTTACTTCCTGATCAAGTCCTTCAAACGTGAGATTCAGCCAATACTGACTCCATTATACGTTTATACGACAGGACCTATTTACTGTGATTAGTCTTTCAAAATAAAGGTCACGATTGGTTTTGGATCTATAGTGTGACCGCGTGGTTACAAGAATGCATTTAGGAACGTACCACATTAAGGCCATGAGCTCTTCACCTTAAATACACTCAAATACACATAACTCTTCACCTTAAATACACGTAACTCTTCACCTTTAATACACGTGTCACTTTAAACTGACTTCCACTTGTTAAATGTTTGAAACCTTCCCGTCTGTGCACTTCTCATACTTATAATAATATTTTTAAATTACCGCTCTGTGTTTATTGTTCATGTCGTTGTCTATCACTGCCCGCCATGACACATCCCTTGTATGTGAAATTATACGTGGCAATCAGAAGGCTCTGATTCTGGTCTAATGATGTCATTCTGTCCTGTGGAGCGCCGTGAAGCCGCCTCCGCGATAGAGGTCCAGTACGAGTGTGAGTGCGTAAAGCATAAAGGTGAGAGTGGTACGCACCGATTGCTCGGAGCTGCCCCAGCAGCTGCGTCCTCATGCCCAGGATCATGTCCATGGTGGCCTGCGACAGGAAGTTCTTCTCGCAGAAGGACCTCTCCCAGCCTTCACTGCGGGCTTTCTGCCACGCCTGCCGCCACACAAACACACATGGAGGTCAACAAACGACCTCCATTCAGCTGGGGACCCCACTTCATACGTGCATCATGCGTGCCCTAAATAACTATGTGAATGCCCCCCCCCCCCACCTGGAAGGCCCTCAGCAGGGCCATGTGGTCGCTGAACGAGGTGGAGGTGAAGCACTTGCGGTTGTGCAGCGCGGCTCTCTTCTGAGACGCCTGGGCCGGCAGCACGAAGGGGTCCCGGTAGGCCAGCGTGCAGGCGATGGTCAGGATGGGGTCCAGGCACTTGAGCACCACGGCGCACAGCACCATCTTGCCCAGGTGGGGCTCCACGGGGAGGTCGGCCAGGTGGTAGCCCAGGTCGGTCAGGTCCTCGGACTGGTCCATAGCGTCTATCGTCTGCAGGGAGAGGAGAGGTTACGCAATACCAGGACGCTGTGTGGGTGTGTGGGCCTTCTGTGGTTGTGTGCATGGTAGCATTTATTGTGTATATCGTGGTATTTCTTGTGTACATAGTAGTATTTATTGTGTACATGGTAGTATTTATACCTTTAGCATCTGCACAGCGTTCTTGATGGCGTGTGCAGCCGGAGGCTGAGGAGCTTTGGACAAGAACTCAGCTACTGGACACGAGGAGGGAGCCAGCAGCTTGGTCTGCAGACACAGTTCCTAACACACACAACATGACATAGTATATATAAATAAATAAATAATTATATATATATAAATAAATATATATATACATACACAAATATATATATACATTTTTATATAAATATATATATTATTTATATATAAATATATAAATACATATATATAGTTATATATATACATATATAAATATATATATGTATATATATAAATATTTATATATATACATATATATATATTATCACTATTACAACCTGTAGCATTGTGTTGGTGCCCATCGAGATCCACTCAATTATCTTAGAAATCCTCAACAAACACAAACGTCTCTGACGGCCATAGCAGCCATTGTTCTTCCTCTTATTATACGAGTGTGTGTGTGTGTGTGTGTGTGTGTGTGTGTGTGTGTGTGTGTGTGCGTGTGTGTGTGTGTATGTATGCGTCTCTACCTGCAGCGGCATCCGCAGCAGCTGTGGAACCTGGAACTCCAGCATGTTGTTGAACCGGAGTCGACTGAAGAGGCGGAAGCAGATCCCAGGTCTGCAGCGGCCGGCTCTGTGGACCAATCACACGGTCCGTGGACTCTTTAACTCTTTAACATTCAGACCAGAGGATCAAGTGTCGTTACCTTCCCTTCCGTTGCAAAGCGCTGGCCTTGGAGATCCACACCGTCTTCAACATGGACACATGGCTGAGGGTATCAAAGGACTTCTACGAGAAGAAGCACATGAGGAGCTCATTAGAACCACCAGCGTGAACCTGGATCTGCTCTTAGACCTCATGCTAGACCTCATGTTAGGCCTCATGTTAGGCCTCATGTTAGACCTCATGCTAGACCTCATGTTAGGCCTTATGCTAGACCTCATGTTAGACCTCATGTTAGACCTCATGTTAGGCCTCATGTTAGGCCTCATGCTAGACCTCATGTTAGACCTCATGTTAGGCCTTATGCTAGACCTCATGTTAGACCTCATGTTAGACCTCATGTTAGGCCTCATGTTAGACCTCATGTTAGACCTCATGCTAGACCTCATGTTAGACCTCATGTTACTCTGGTCCAGTGAGGTCTCGTACCTCTTTGACCTTCCCCGAGTCGATGACGAAGATCACGTCGTTGATCGTGATGCTCGTCTCAGCGATGTTGGTGGAAAGGATCTGAGAGAGGAAAGTAAACATCATGAAGTGAGTTTCATAAACATGGAGAAGTCCATTCACAGGAAACCTCCTGGTTACAGCTGCTAGTCTGTAACGTGCTTTCACAACTTCAGATTCTAGTTCATGACAATAACGCTGTATTCAAGAAAAATATATAATTGAGGTGGTAGGAGAAGAAGAACAACAACAACAAGAACAGAAAGAACAACACCAAAAACAAGAAGAAAAGGAAGAAGAAAAACCAGAAGAACAACAACAACAAGAAAAGGAAGAAGAAGAAGAACATGAAGGAGAAGCATATAGTTTCCATTCAAAGTGACCCCTCCTGGTCACCAGCTCCTGGTCTCAGTGCAGCAGGATGTAAACATGAGGTGTGTGACTGGACCTGAGACACAGGTGACTCACTATTTTCCTGACCCCAGGGGGAGAGTTCTTCATGGCTCTCTTCTGATCCAGAGTCTGCATGTCTGAATGTAGCGTGAACACCTGGAACCTGAGGGAGACGACAGACACTCAGTCTACTGACCATGAGCCACGCCCACAGAGGCTCACTCTGAAACATGAATCCAGGACCAGGTCTACGCCTAGACCCGAAGAATCATATCACAACACCGTGAGGAACATCATGTCATGATGACATCTCAATACTATAGCTGCATGGTGTCCAGGCTCACCTGTCAGCGTGGCTGGAGAACCTCTTATCGTCGTACAGGATGCGGTCCCTGAGGGACACGATCACATCGTATCCAGGAAGAAAGACCAGGACGGCACCTGAAGGCCGGCAGGTAAGAGCTGCGTTAAATAAACAGTCAACAACAAACAGCTGTTGGTGGAATGCAGTGCTGAGGCTCACCTTCACTGGTGGTGGAGCAGATGTTGTGCAGCAGGTCCATGATGAGGTCCATGTCCACCTGCTCGTCATCGAAGCTGTGGTGGTAGAGTTTGAGCAGCTCCTGCTCCTCAGCACTCATGTCGGCACCCTCAGCCTGCAGCAGAGCGGACTCGTCCGGGCTGCTCCCCTCCCCCAGAGGACTGAGGCGGGACAGGGGTCACACACACACACACACACCAATGAACAGGGTTCACACGCATGGTGACCAATGGGTGTCCAGGACTTTAAACTAAATTTCCATGACCAAAAACATTTAGTGAAATCTCGTGAATGAATGAGAGACAATAGTTTCATTAAAAGAATAAACATGCATGTCTTTTCAAGTTACGGTGCGTTCACTTGCAGCGCGGAAAATGTGCGCTGCGAGTATGAAAGAGCGTACGCCGGATTGTTTTTAGAGACGGCATTCTTTTAAAAGCATATTCATTATTTAAAACTCAGCGTAAATGAACATATGAATATAAAAAACATTATTTTATTTTCCAAGGAATTTTTCAGGCCTGGAAATAACCATTAAAAAAAATTCCATGACTTTTCCAGGTTTTCCATGACCGTACGAACCCTGAATAACTAAAAGAGTTAAAGGATCCTTAATAAAATGGAGCAAATCATTTCCATATGGCCACAAATACAAATGCAGAAAGGAGGAATATCTGATATTCGACATTGGTGTTAAATATATTGGAGATTCATCTTTATACTGAACATTCAAGAAACTCTTTTTTAAACACCCAATAAACGGAGTCAACAAGCCGATGACTCCGTCTCCATTTTCTTAGTTAGTTCAACGTTCGACTCACATGGAAGACTTGAGTAGGTCCATCGCGTCGGCCTGCTGGAAGTGTTTAGCGAAGTCTAAAGCGGTCCTGAAAAGAAAAGAACAAATGTGGTGGTTACAGTCCACGTCTACGGGTCAGAGCTCAATAATCAGCACAGAGAGACTCACGACTGGAAAACACAGAAGGATTAACAAATTAATTAGACTGAAAATGAGGGCGACGTCTGATTGGCTACAGAGAGGTTTATGTTGAAAACACGCATTTGAGAATCGAGCCCCAGCAGAGGAGTCTCAAAAACACACAAACAGATGTAAAGCTATTCAAACAAATGCACAACAATCCATAGAGATGCAGAAATGTATTTGTGATTGTTCTTTTACATTTCTATACATCGTAATTGTTTTTTACGTGTGCATTGGAGTATATTTGTGAATTGTTCTGTGTGCGTTTGTAAATGTTATATATTTGTGAATTTAATATATTTGTGAATTGTTCTGCATTTATTTGTAAATTTAATATATTTGTGAATTGTTCTGCATTTATTTGTAAATGTAATATATTTGTGAATTGTTCTTCGTTTATTTGTAAATTTAATATATTCGTGAATTGTTCTGCATTTATTTGTAAATTTAATATATTTGTGAATTGTTCTTTGTTTATTTGTAAATTTAATATATTCGTGAATTGTTCTGCATTTATTTGTAAATTTAATATATTTGTGAATTGTTCTGCATTTATTTGTGAATTTAATATATTTGTGAATTGTTCTTCGTTTATTTGTAAATTTAATATATTTGTGAATTGTTCTGCATTTATTTGTAAATTTAATATATTTGTGAATTGTTCTGCGTGCATTTGTAAATTTAATATATTTGTGAATCGTTGTGCGTGCATTTATTTTGTTTGCATTTATTGAGACTGATCTTTCCCCAGACGTCCTGCTGCCTTCTTCATGTCAAGGACAGTGAGAGGAACACAGTTTCAGACTCACAGTAAATTGTAATGTTACGTAATTCAACATTACGGCGTAACGTAACGAGGTGGAGGTCCTACCAGCCGTTGGATGCCTTCATGTTGATGTCCGCCCCCATGCTGAGCAGCTGCTCCATCTGCGTGATGAACCCTCGAGCTGCAGCCACCATCAGAGGCGACGCCCCCGTGTCGCTATGCCTGTAGTCCACTAGGGGAAGAAAACAAAGCCCTCGTGAACCGATACCGCTATCCATAGAAGATCAACACCGTTCTCATGTCTGTGCGGTGAATGTCAAGTTACAACCAGGAGATGATTAGCCTAGCTTAGCATAAAGACTGGCGGCAGGGGGAAACAGCTAGCCAACATGCTGAAATACACTAATACCTCAATAGATTGCATTGGGGAGTTACTGGCTGCCAGCAGGTATGGGCAATTCATCTGGAAATATCTATCTAGCATATCAAATAAAGGTACGTGAAATGAGGGATGAATTACATCACAGATGTTACCATAGTAACAGACTTAGATGGGACCACTTGCACAATGATTTTCCTTCTAAATGGAGTTTAAATGCCACATTTGACAGAAGGAGCGATGTCCCCGTACCGCTCACGCTCTCGTAGAGGATGAGGTTGAAGAGTTGGATGAACACATCCTGGTCTTCGTTGAGGAAGATGTTGGAGATGCACGAGTCCATCTCCTTCAGCAGCCACGGCTCCAGCTGCTCCGCCTCGTTCTCAGCCTGGGACACGAGGACAACGGGGTTCACGCCTCGCTCGACTAACCGGGTGAAACTCTCAGAGACGCTGAAGTGGACCGGAGTAAACGAGCGAGGAGTCCAACCACAGGGCCGCGGAGAGGCACCTTATCTTTGACCTCCGAGACGTCTCCGTCCAGCTTCAACAGCCATTGCTCCAAGGTATTTACCCCGGATATTGTGCACGTGATACTGTGCACGTGATTGTGTTGGTTTACCAGTGTGACTGTGCACGTGATACTGTGCACGTGATACTGTGCACGTGAGTGTGCACGTGTTGTTTACCAGCGTGTCCAGGGCGCTGCCGTCCTGCAGGAGGCCCGCTGCAGACACAGAGCTCCTCAGCTTCTCCTCCTCCACGGCGTTACACCACTCCGTCAGACACTTCTGCTTCTTCTCCTCTGAGGACATGAAGACAAGATGGAGGACATGAAGACAAGATGGAGGACATTAAGACAAGATGGAGGACATGAAGACAAGATGGAGGCTGTCTTGATGTCTTTACTTCTCTGGGTCTCCTCTTTGTATTTCTTCATGTCTTTGTTGTTGAAGTCCGTCAGCATCAGAATGTCTTCCAGAAAGAATTCCTTCACCTCGAACTGTCTTCCTACGACTGGACACACACACCAACACGCTTCATTCATTAATCATTAAATATAAATAAATAATAATACTGAAAATAATAATAAAATTAATAATAATACAATATAAATAAATAATAATAAAATAATAATAATACTTAAAATAATAATACAATATAAATAAATAATAATGAAAATAATAATACAATAAATAATAACAATAAATAATAAGAATAAATAATAACAATAAATAATAAAATAATTAATAATGATAATAAGAGTTAGGAGGACGTACGGTGGATAACGGGGCAGGAGCCAAAGTACTTCAGGAACAGATCGATATCCAGAGCTGCACTGGACAGGATCAGCTTGAGCGTGGGAATCTTCTGCAGCACATCCCTCATCTTGGTGAGCAGGAAGTCGGTCAGACCGTCACGTTCATGCACCTCGTCCTGGTAGAAGCACAGCAAGTCACTTAAAGGGTACCTGTTGTGATCTCGAATGTGTAGCCAGATCAAAAGATAATGTGTTTCTAAAGGTTATTCATGCACTGACGGTCCAGTATTCAATAACAATACGTAGTTTAGGCTGTTCAAAGTCCCTCAACTCCGACAAGCTTCATTGCACTGGTGCTTGAATATGGCGCAGGCAGTGGTGTATAGTAACGAAGTAGAAGTACTTCGTTACTTTACTTAAGTAGTTTTTTTGGGTATCTGTACTTTATTTTACTACTTATATTTCTGTTTACTTTTACTTTTACTTCACTACATTTTGCAATGAAAACTTGTACTTTTACTCCGATATATTTCCCCTGAAATAGTATCGTTACTCGTTACTACGGAAAAAAATAATCATGAGAAACATCGGGGACTGTTGTGGAACACACCGCAGCGCACCTGAACGCAGCACATCGGGGACTGTTGTGGAACACACCGCAGCGCACCTGAACGCAGCACGAGCACCAGGTTGGGGATCAGTGGTCCTTGCCGCGTGTTTTCTCTTCCCAGTGATGCCCAGGATGCTAGCGAGCGAGCGGCTACAGATACGACTCATTTCATGTGGAGCAGCAATGGAAGCTACTCGAACAACCACGGGGACCAAGATCAACGTCCGTGGCCATATTTGGGCGAACTCTTTTCTTTTGTCGGAGTGAAAGTTTCTTCCTACCGGATGAAGTGCCTCTTATGCTGACCGAAAGCTACGGAGATATGGCCTTCAACAACTCACCAACCTCAGGAAACACATTGAGGTCAATTAAGATTAATCCCATGAGCCGCAACGTTAATGTTTAGTCATCATAAACCTGTTAAGATATCTAGCAGCGTTATCCTCAGGATTGGAGTAAGTTATATCTTTGGCAGGAGGGGGGGAGACAGGTGTCTGATTGTCCTACGCATGTTGTACGTTAGGCTAACGTTAGCTAGCTATCGTCAATTAAATGAGACAATCAGCGTGAGTGGAGCAGACGGATCTCTAGCGAGTTAATGAGCTGAAGAAGTGTTGACAGTTGTGAGAATTTGTTGATTTGAGTCGTCTTAGCTATAATATAATGCTAATCATTACAGCATTATTATTATTATTTGTATTAATATTATAAGAGTGACGGTCCAGTAATGGCGATTTATATTGATTTGGGACTGTTGTTGTGTTTAACTACAGAGATACAAGTACATATTCACAAATCAACTCTGGATGCACGGACAGTGCATGAAACTAAATGTATAAACTTCAAATTAAAACAAACTATTTTGTACAAAACTTTAGGTTGGGGTCATGACATGTTAGGAAGTGTTATTAATTCTATCATGTCTGTAATACTCTCACTTTATTTCAGGAATGGACTACATCAAGCAGCACATGGAAGAACCCTCCCTACAGCTAGGTGATGCCACCAGGTCCAGTTCATCTGATGAAGAGGACTTCTTCGTCATCTCAAGCGCATGACAGCAGCAAACAGCTGGATGGAGACGTGGATCACATTGACTTGCTGAAATGCTTCCCAACTGTGTGCTGCTGTCTGTGAAGCTAGACACACTCTACCTGCACCAGGGCCTGTGAAGCTAGACACACTCTACCTGCACCATCAGGGCCTGTGAAGCTAGACACACTCTACCTGCACCAGGGCCTGTGAAGCTAGACACACTCTACCTGCATCAGGGCCTGTGAAGCTAGACACACTCTACCTGCATCATCAGGGTCTGTGAAGCTAGACACACTCTACCTGCATCAGGGCCTGTGAAGCTAGACACACTCTACCTGCACCAGGGCCTGTGAAGCTAGACACACTCTACCTGCATCATCAGGGCCTGTGAAGCTAGACACACTCTACCTGCATCAGGGCCTGTGAAGCTAGACACACTCTACCTGCACCATCAGGGCCTGTGAAGCTAGACACACTCTACCTGCATCCAGGGCTGAAGCTAGACACACTCTACCTGCACCATCAGGGCCTGTGAAGCTAGACACACTCTACCTGCACCAGGGCCTGTGAAGCTAGACACACTCTACCTGCATCAGGGCCTGTGAAGCTAGACACACTCTACCTGCACCAGGGCCTGTGAAGCTAGACACACTCTACCTGCACCAGGGCCTGTGAAGCTAGACACACTCTACCTGCACCATCAGGGCCTGTGAAGCTAGACACACTACCTGCACCATCAGGGCCTGTGAAGCTAGACACACTCTACCTGCACCAGGGCCTGTGAAGCTAGACACACTCTACCTGCATCAGGGCCTGTGAAGCTAGACACACTCTACCTGCACCAGGGCCTGTGAAGCTAGACACACTCTACCTGCACCATCAGGGCCTGTGAAGCTAGACACACTCTACCTGCACCAGGGCCTGTGAAGCTAGACACACTCTACCTGCACCATCAGGGCCTGTGAAGCTAGACACACTCTACCTGCACCAGGGCCTGTGAAGCTAGACACACTCTACCTGCACCATCAGGGCCTGTGAAGCTAGACACACTCTACCTGCACCAGGGCCTGTGAAGCTAGACACACTCTACCTGCACCAGGGCCTGTGAAGCTAGACACACTCTACCTGCACCAGGGCCTGTGAAGCTAGACACACTCTACCTGCACCAGGGCCTGTGAAGCTAGACACACTCTACCTGCACCAGGGCCTGTGAAGCTAGACACACTACCTGCACCAGGGCCTGTGAAGCTAGACACACTCTACCTGCATCAGGGCCTGTGAAGCTAGACACACTCTACCTGCATCAGGGCCTGTGAAGCTAGACACACTCTACCTGCACCATCAGGGCCTGTGAAGCTAGACACACTCTACCTGCACCAGGGCCTGTGAAGCTAGACACACTCTACCTGCACCATCAGGGCCTGTGAAGCTAGACACACTCTACCTGCACCAGGGCCTGTGAAGCTAGACACACTCTACCTGCATCAGGGCCTGTGAAGCTAGACACACTCTACCTGCACCAGGGCCTGTGAAGCTAGACACACTCTACCTGCACCATCAGGGCCT
The DNA here is from genome assembly GCF_029220125.1 of Pseudoliparis swirei. Taxonomy (NCBI): domain Eukaryota; kingdom Metazoa; phylum Chordata; class Actinopteri; order Perciformes; family Liparidae; genus Pseudoliparis; species Pseudoliparis swirei. Next base: position 1,614,050 of record NC_079402.1, on the reverse strand, counting down.
GTGAAGCTAGACACACTCTACCTGCACCAGGGCCTGTGAAGCTAGACACACTCTACCTGCACCACCAGGGTCTGTGAAGCTAGACACACTCTACCTGCACCAGGTGAACGGCTCTTCAGCATCGCAGGACTCGTCTTCAGCCCCAGAAGAGCGACACTGAAATCTGTCCATTTTGAAAATCAACTTCTTTTGAAGATGAACAATACATTTTTCACTTTAAAGTGATGATTCTGGTTGTTACTTTTGGTTCTGCTTTTATCTGTGTTAATCGTGTTTTTATATTTTTGTAATTTCATAGTATTCATATATTGCTAAGTTCATCCGAGCTCATACTCCTTGTTCATGGCGGCCACAGCACCCAAACAAATAAACTTCATAATTCTAAAAATTCTTACCCTTTGTTTTTTTTATTAACAGCATTTACTTTTACTTTTACTTTCAATACTTAAGTACATTTAATATCAGAAAATTACTTTTGATACTTAAGTACAAAAAAAATCAGATACTTTAATACTTTTACTCAAGTAGTATTCTCATAGGTGACTTTTACTTTTACTTGAGTAATTTTCCAGTCAAGTATCTTTACTTTTACTCAAGTATGACTTTTGGGTACTTTATACACCACTGGGCGCAGGTGGTGTGACGTCACATCGTTGAGAGATCGACAGCCAGCCACAGCGGATGTGTTCAGAAACCAATGTAAACAACGTCGAGCGCTCGCAAACAGATGCTGAGAACTTGATAATAATATAGAAAACGGGCGAAATATGGACGATGAAAGATTGTCAGATTCAGCAACTGGATACTTGTATGAACCATTAAAAGCAGACTATAACCCATTTAGTTAATTGTGACAGCGATGATAGCGATGATTCTGATGAAGTTGATGCCGAAGGACCGCCGGTCCAGATGCTTCACCGTGCGGACCGTGCACGCAAGTCGGCGGACGTTTGGTGCAGTTGTGGGAAATGTGTGCCACAGAAAACAGACATAGAGTGCATTTGTTGTAAAGAACACGAACTTATGTCCGATGATATCGTGACATTAGACCTCATCTGCTTCACACAAAAGCGTGAGCTTGATAGCTACATCGCGCATAAGCCAGCGCTGGAGATGTCTTTCATTGATGCAATGTTCGGCCGACATGTTCGGGGGTGCTAGTGACTTTTTCTTTGCTCCGTCCGTCCCGATGCGCGCAAACCGGTGTCGGGAGCTCCGCGGCGCACGAGACGGCGGGCAGAGGACTGTCAGCGCAACACGTAGAGACAGAAATGACGTGCTTCTGCTGTAATGTGGCGCTATAGAGAAAGTGACAGGGGGGCGGGCCCATTTTTTTTAATGTCATGCGATCTACCAATACTACGCCGCGATCGACTGGCAGGTCGCCGCGATCGACGTATTGAGCACCCTGATATAGATTGTGTAATTCTTGAGGCCACCGATCTATCCCAAGAAGCAACGCGTGTAGAAGTGGCTCCGGATTGGCTGAATTCCTTTCAACGACTCTACGTCATAGTGACCTCTGACATGAGTAAATAACTGGCAAGATGTCTGCGCCCTGAAGCGTTCACGGACTCGGAATGTTGACAAAGAAATGTAAAGCCTCGGGCTATGCGTGACTTGTTGACAATAGCGGCGGGGAAAATATGATTTATTTGATGCGCCGAATGGATGTAGCACGTTGTTGTTTTTGACTACAGGTACCCTTTAAACAACTCTAATCAAACTGGGAGCTGAAACACATTTTAAAATGGAACTTAAGAGTTAATTAAAATGTTGCTGCCCTCTAGTGGTTGAGCGGAGACAGGACCCAGTGACGCCACTGCTGGGTGTGGTTACACACATTTCAATCAGAGAGGGCAGCAAAACACTGATTTTCAGCCTGCTGTTACAATCCCAGCTTCGTGCATGCTGGACTACAGAGTTATCATGATGTCATGTTATCTATGGTCTCACCACAATGACATGTGTGACCGTCGTCAGGCTGGCGTCTCCAGCCATCAAAGTTCGGAGCAGCACTCCACTGGTGCAGAAGGTCAGCAGCGTCTTAGGCGAGACCCTGAAGTCAACAGTTACATGTCAAGCATGAAGAAGAGCAAATGTTGGAGAGGAAAGTTTTTTCAAAATACTTTCACTCTCCAAACCAGACATTCAGTAACTTCGGTTCAATGTGTCCACATAGCGCTGCCTGTGTGATGAGTGTGTTCCTCCCTGAATGGTTTTGTGGTGCACGCCCTCTTGCAGCCCTTTGGAATCAGCTCTGTAGCTCCGGCCTTGAAGTGAACTAGTTCTTCTCCTACCGGGGTAAAGGATTAGGAGAACAGCTTCCGGTCTGACGTACCTGCTCTCCAGCCGGATGTGGTAACCGACGGTCTGGCCCACGCTCTCTCCTCTCTCCGCCGCCACTCTCTCGGCCACAGCGATGGCGGCCAGCCGTCTGGGCTGAGTGCAGAAGATCCTGCAGGGGTCTCCGTTCCTGCTGCACTCGTCCAGCAGGAACTGCGGGATCTGGCCGACGCACACAGAGACACCGAGCTAACCGACGGCTCCGACCCATGAACGCTACTCAATACACTGATCCAGTATCAGGAGATTAAGCTCCTTGTTTTAGTGGCACAATATTTCTAAAAAGGAAAATGTGGGATTCAGGGAATTGGTTTCAAATTCTCTCAAGAGTTTCCCGTCTGTATCTGTCAACTGTCGAATAAATGAGACAATAAATAAACAATAAATGAGACAATTATGACAAAAAAACATGTATAAAAAAGGCAGAAACAAGACTGAGTGTTAGCATGTGCTAATTAGCACTGAAGACAGAGCACAGCTGAGGCTGGCGCTTGTTGAAGACTCAGAGGACCACGAAAAAGACGTTGGATTATCTTCTTGTTTGTACGTCTTAAAGTGCCGGTGGAGATGTGGGTCTGGACCAGAGCGTTCGGGCTGACCCACCTGTGTCGTCTTTCCGGAGCCGGTCTCTCCCACCACCAACACGACCCGGTTTCCTCCGATGAGCTGGACGATCTCGTCCTGGCGCTCGTGCACGGGCAGCGCGCTCCGGAAGCTGTCCAGCTCCGACGGGTTCCTCCTGCGCGGCACCATGGGGATGCCGTTGTGTATGCGGCCGCTCGCTCTGTTCCTCTCACAGCTGCCGTCTGAGGGACGGAGGGGAGGGAGACAACGCGTTTGTTGATCTTTACATCTTAAAATGCTTTTTAATGCTGACGTTTAGTCCTCCAGATGCAAATTCAAAGGAAAGAGGTCATCAGCAGACGAGCCTCAGATCTGTTTTACCTAAATTCCACCAGCATGTCCACGTCTCAACCAGAGGAAACAATACACATGTAATTTGTCTTTTATGCAAATCGATTTACATTCATACACCGTAGACACAGCTACAGGGACACATCGACCAGGGCGGGGATCGAACCACCAACCCCCTGATTGAAAGATGGACCTGCTCCCCACTGACCCACTGGGTAGCAGATTTAACTACAAATCGGAATGCCGTGGTGCATCCCTGTTGTGCTGTAGTTGTGAGGACTTTTGGGGGTTTCTTTCAACATAATCATACAAACATGTGCAAAGGAACGTTGAACATCGATAAAGGTTTCCCTCGTGTATCCCAGAGAGGAAAGACTACAGTAGATGGGCAGTACAGACAGTTCTGCCATTGTTTTCTCAAGGAATGGATATTTACTATAACTCACTGAAGAGACATCATGTAAACAGACACACACACACACACAGGGTTCTTACACATTTTGGCCAATGGATTTCCAGGACTTTAAACCAAATTTCCATGACCAAACTGAAATCTCGGTATAAACATGAAAAATTTAGAAAATTTGCCGTATACGCCGGCTTCTATTTTGAGCGTCTTTCTTTAAAAATCATTCATTATTTCAAACTCGGCGTGAATTAAAATGTGATAACACATTTCCATGACTTTTCCCAAACTTGTATCATTTATGTTTTTTTCCATGACTTTTCCAGGCCTGGAAATGAAAATTTTAAAATTCCATGACTTTTCCAGGTTTTCCATGACCGTACGAACCCTGCACACACACACACACACAAAAACACACACACACACACAGACACTCACCAGATTCTGCAGCAACAGACACAGCATTTTTGTTGGTGGGCTGCATGTCGCTGCGTTCCTTATTGCTGATGGGGAACCTCTGAAGGAGGCTGCGGATGAAATACAAGGAGTTGTGGGAGACCGCCAGCGGCATGTTAGGCCGGGGTTTGTCGGCGCCGCTCTTCTTCTTGATGGTGAGGAAGCGAGTCGGTCCTTTCCTGAGAGCGAGAGACATGGCTCACCATCAATATACTTGTTCAAAATGATTCAAGCCCCAAAAACTGGTCCAAAGATATCAGAGTGAGGGCGTTCTGTCAGGTGTATTTACACCTGGCATCAGAATACAGCGACAGCGGAGCCTACAGTACCTCTTGTGAAGGACTCAAGTCCTCGGATACGTACCCTTTGCTCTTGGAAATGTAACCCAGGGACTGAGCCATGCGATGAATGAAAGCCCGCTCGGTGCTGGACAGCGAGGAGGGGAACTCCATCTCTGCTCAGCCAAGGAGAGGAAAATATTAAGATGAGACTCAACTACCTCCCTGTACCTCATGTGATTTCACAATAACTCATGTTAAAACAGGTGAATTGGTGATATCAAACTTGATTTGCCTCTCTGGTCACTGTAGTGGAACCTCTCCAGCGAGAGGTTCATCGAGATCTTGACTTCCTCGTCGATGTGGATGTCTTTGAAGCCTTTGGAGGCGGAGCCATGGTGCCGGGAGTGTTGGCTCCTGGCGGGTTTGTGTGAGGCTGAACCAGCACTGGACATGACGCACTGCAGCACAGCCAGAGGAACACTCGGGTTTCAGGAGGAACATCAACGACGTTTCGTGAAGCCCAAAATCACAAATTAGCCTCAGAGGGCTAAACATACCTCCCAAAACAAACGTTACCGGGGAGGAAAAGAGGAGGACCTCTCTCCCTGGATGTTGTTGGGGCTATTTATTTAGACATTTGTATTTAGTTTTATTGTAAAGTAATATTGATTATTCATATCTTATTTAGGTTATATTTTGATATATTAGAAGAGCGAGAGAGAGAGAGAGAGAAGAGCGATATATTAGAGAACAAATTCCAGGTAGGTGAAAACCTACTTGGCAATAAATACAATTCTGATTCTGAGCTTTTTTCTCCTGATAGTTTTAGTTTAGTTCATTATGATTTTCGTTTAAATATATTTAGTTTTAGGGTTCACTGATTGCGTAACACTGGGCACTGTGGACTTCAGGACCAGCATGCACCTGGGTGGCCTGTTGTTTCTTACCAGCAGACGCAAGGCAGTGTCAGCACTCAGTTTGTTCTTGTTTGTTTCGTAAATAAATTATAAGAATAATGGAATAAGGAGATGGAGATTACTTCCTTTTGGCTGCGTCAACTCAAACGGTGCGTCAGTGGCAATTAGATTTATAGATTATAGATTTATTTGGACAAATGGCCACTACACATGTCACAACACATTCAATGCATAAAGTATTCAAATGATGAGTAGTAAGCAGAAAAATTATGGAAAAATGACACATAACTGTATGTCACCACTAAAGTATAGCTTCTCTATTTGAGAGGCTGGAGTGGTGAAAATGATAAAATCCTCAATCAACTGTGTCGACCATTACGAGGAGTTTATGTTCTAGTAAATGATGTCGAGGACTTAAAGCCCCAACGGAGCTCAACAGTTCAAAGTGATTGTCGTGGTGGCAGCCAGCCATCAGCTTAATCTCCTCACACCTCACACACTGAGTCATTCTCTGGCACCACAAACTGTCTTCACTGAAGATGTGTTGCTCCCGATGGCTCGACCAGCCAGAGATCACTGTTTAGAGAGAGACGATCTACAACCCGTAGAAAGCAGAAAGCTGAGCGTGGAGCAGCCGCAGCACAACGTTTGCTTGAGTCGAGGTATCAGCGCTCGAAGCAAGAAGACGTGATGCGCATCAGATGTGATGGCGAATCGGAAAACCTTTGGCCAAGGTCATAAAACAGAGAACACCCATATTCTATGAGGCGCCTACCGAGTGTGGCAACCCACTACGTGATACACCTCTTCTATTGGAGGTGACACACGCTGGTCTTGAAGGAATGGGGATCAGCACCAGTGATGAGAGGCACACCACCACCCAGCTCCACAGCTCCACAGCTGTCACTGTATTTAGAGTATTTATGCACCTTCACAGCCCTTTTCTGATGGAGAACTGAAAGTGAAACTTATCAAAGGCCTCTTCAAAGCCAAGAGAATCCATTTAAAGACATGCGTCATAAGTTTCACTTTAAAGTTCAGTTTCATGTCAGAAAAACATTCTGAATACAGCACGGAAATGTAGTTTTTGTTAAGTGTCAGTAAAAGGCGTTGCTGCCACAGCAGTACCATTTATTAACAGAGACTGTGGAGGAGAACGTCACACAACACCAGACTCTCTCTATCTCTGCCACACATTTAATATTTATTTAACTGCAATTGTTGTTATCAAAGCCCAAGAGACCATTGTCTTTATTATCTTGGTTGTTGGCTTTATCATATTTATGTTTTCTTTTCACAGTCTGTACATTCTCAAAATGAAAAGTGAATCGCTCTTTTAAAAAGAGTGTATTTGCATTATTATGCTACTATATTATTGTATTATTGTTATAGTTCTAAATGTATAAATGATATCTCATTTGTGTCTAAATGTTATTCATTGTTGGTGTTAACTGTTTGCACTTTATTACTTTTATTATTACAAACTTTATGTCGGACAAGAGACAAACAAACTTTCTGTATGTTCCACAAATGGAAAATTGACAGTAAAGATGACTGACTTTGTATTGGTGGCACAAAAACAACTTTAAAATGACAATAACATTGTAGTTATGCTTACAGACTTAACTGCTACATGTCTGCTTAATAATAGACAATGAAGTATGTGTGCATTGTGTAATTCTCACCAGACTGTAAGGACTATCAAGTGTGGCTTGGGGTCAAAGGTCAGCGAACAGGCTGCTGTGTGGACAGAAGGAGAGAAGAGTTAATAACGGTGTTTATGGGAACGTTGGTTGGATGACGAGAGACTCGACAGGGAAACATCACAGTGAAGTTTAGTTTGACAAACTATCATAAACTATACACTCAACTAGTGTGGTTTCACTAGACAAACACTGAGCTAACTAAGAGACTAGAACAAGCATTGTTAGCTTTAAATAAACCTCTCCACAAGTAGCTCGTGTGAGCCATTTCACCGGTAACGTTAACATAGTACTAACGACCCGTTAGCTAGCTTTAAGTTACACTTAGCATGAGATACGCAACAGGGCAACGCGACTGTAGCGTCTTCGTGTCCAACTTTGTACTGAAACGAACAAAAGCAGGTCACGTTACTGTACTTTGACTCGTGAAGTGCTCCGGCAGTTCTCTCACACGTCAAGCATCCTTGTCACATTGAAGGGACGCGAGAGCTTCCGCGTGTTTTCTCCTTTTCATACAGCTATGGTGTCTAGTACCGCCAATAACGACTTCATCCGGTCTGACCCCTTCAGAATAAAATGAGGGAGCGGAAGTCGCTTTTACGAAGCTATAATTCGGGTTGTCGCGTACCTCCAACAACGACTACATCCGGTATGACCCCTTCAGAATAAAATGAGGGAGAGGAAATCGCTTTTACGAAGCTATAATTCGGGTTGTCGGGTACCTCCAACAACGACTACATCCGGGACGACCCCTTCAGAATAAAATGAGGGAGCGGAAGTCGCTTTTACGAAGCTATAATTCGGGTTGTCGCGTACCTCCAACAACGACTACATCCGGTACGACCCCTTCAGAATAAAATTAGGCAGAGGAATTCGCTTTTACGAACCTATAAACCGGGTTATAGCCCCAAATTACGATGTGTGAGAGGCTGCAAGGGCTTCAAGATAGTGTAAAAACTGCTGCAACATGTCACGTTAATATGGCAACGTCTGAAATATTTTATGAACAATTGTATGTATTTATTATATATGTTTTACTTCCTGATTTAAGTGTTTTTCAAGGTGACGCAGTTAAGTCCCTGAGAGGTCAGGGTTTTAAGGACTTTGTGATTGGTCTATAATCGCCGCAGTGAAGCCGGCTCGAGACCTTGCGCGTGCAAGGGGGCGTTGACCAAAACAACTGGACACCGGAAGTCACATAAACAGTCACTTCCGGTTAGTTCCGATCTGTAGGCTGCTTGTACTTTACAGACCTCGTACGGATTTATTCATGTGTTTGTAAATGTATATTTATGTAGAAATGTGCGTGTCATTTTATGCTATCCTTTGTTCTTCTCATGTCTGCCTGTAAAACACTTTACAAACAAATAGTTAAAGAGACACACACACCAAACTGTGAAAACAAAATACACTGTGAAGAAGTAAACTTATATCTCATATTAATTGACTACTTTTATATATTTACTCAAATGTAGATCTTTAAGTCTGTTCTCCAATCTAATTCCCTGTAGAATCAAAGCATAGACACAATCTGAGTCCTTCTCCAGGAATAAATCCATCCATGTATGATATAGTGGTGATATAGGAATAAAAAATGCATGTTAACAAGCCACAAGTGTCAAAAACAAACTTTATTAATGTTCACATTTTAGGTCAAAACACCATTAATGCCAATGGACAACTTGAGATCATCTCAATATTTATGATATTAACGTGAGAAACTAAACGCTGTAAGACTGTGGGTCAAACTTTAAACACTTCTTAGTCTTATGTTCACCTCCAGGCTGCAAGTCCCTTGATGTGGTCATCGGTGGAGATTACCTGTTCACAGTAAAGCATCGATCCTTATCGAGTGTGCCCACTTTCATACCAACATTACAGAAGCTAAGAGGACTATGAAGGATCCTGGTCCAAGAAAACAGGAATTTAATCCTGTTAAAGTCTGGAAGTGTGTCGCGTGAAACTTTTAAATTAAACTATTTCATCAAATTGAAGTCATTTTCCTTTTAAAAATGGAAAAATTAAATGTTAAAATCCAATTTTAAAAATGCACAATTACTCCCGAAAGGCAACTTAAAATGTTTCGCTGTGAATCTGAGCACTGCGTTGCCAGAATAAGAAAGATGAATGGGGAAAATCTCCCATTTTCATAAAAAGTAATTCTTATAATAGAGGCACAAATCATCTCATTATGGAAATGTTCATCTTCATGAGTGACAAGTTTACATCAGGACATAATTTAAAGTCAAAGTTTGATTTAATGATGTCATCATCTGTGATTTTTCTGGCCTTGATTGATTTTCAAACATCTGATGATTTCACCCTAATATTGGCAGCCGTAGAATAAATACAGCAGAACAACATGAATTTAATGACATTCAACTTGCAAAGAGCTTCTTCTCCATCATTACGATCTACAGTCCTGGATAAAATCTGAATGATGGTAATAAAGCCGACAACACTGTAAATACATAAAGCCGATAATACTATCAACTCCCACCTTTTTTAAGTTTTCAAAACGGGTTTTTTAGGACTCGATGGGAATAATGGAGGAAATGAACAACACTTAAAGTTATTACATCTTAAAATCAGTACATATACTAAATGTAACATTGAATCACTGGAGGTACCACAACTAATTGTTTCATATATGCTTAAAATCCATTGTTATCAAAATCTTTACTCTCTCTCGTCCTCAAACGATGATCGGTGTACGCGTCGTCTCCTGCAGATTGAGTTTAGACTTTAGGATTCTGCCTCGGACGGATGGAAGATGGCCTGTTGGTTACCGTTGGTTACCACACCTTCTATACAGGCTGAACACCTCCCGTGGAGCTGGCTGGAGGCGTTCAGTGAGCCACAAGCAGGAGACGTTCAGTAACGTCCTCGTCCACAAGGTCAAAGGTCTCTGGAGGCCGAGGTCAGCTCCTCAGTAGTCGAAGCACTTCATGACGGCGTCTCTGTCGAACTTGAAGTTGAGGAAGGCCTTGGCGGACGCCAGGTCCTCGAGGTCTCTGCCGCGCGCCGCCTGCAGGCCGCTGGAGCCGCGCGGAGGAGCCGTGTCTGGGCGAGAAACGTTAGCTTAGCTTAGAGTGGGGGAGACTCGGAGTTCAACCGCGAGGAGGAACGGAGTCGCTGTCCCTCAGGGTGATGAAGGCTGTGTGTGTGTGTGTGTGTGTGATAAAGGGAACACACCTCTCTCAAAGCTGTCTTGCAGTCTTCGGGGTTGAAGTCTTTTATTGTCTTCTTTCTGGAGGAAAGACAAACGCTGAGAATGAAAACCTCTGACAGCGGAATGCAAGCCTTCTCCATCCTCCTCTTCTTCCTCGTCTCTTCTCCTTCCTTGTCCTCTTCTTCCTGCACTTCTTCCTCCTCCTCTTCTTCCTCTCTCTCCTCATCTTCTTCCTCCTCCTCCTCCCCATCCTCTAACTTCCCCCTCTCCTTCTCCTCTTCCTCCCATCTCTCCTCCTCCCACTCCACCCCCCCCCCCCCCTCTCCTGAGTAGTTTTAAAGGTAGTCCACAGGCCCCTCCCCTTCTCTTAGTACCTGATGACTCGTGTTCTCCTCCAATAAAAACATCTGACTTCACGTGACTTCACGTGACTTCACGTGACTTCACGTGACTTCACGTGACTTCACGTGACTTCACGTGACTTCACTTACCAACGAGGGTTTCCCCGGCTGGTTGTTGGCTCCGTGGGACGAGTCGGGACATTTCTTCCCGTTGCTTTTAACATTTGGGTTCTGCAGAGGAGAGAAGGCGTGTTGAGGTTACCGTGACAACCAGACGGGGCAGTAAACCCTCCACCGGCCCTGACCTGGTGGAGCTCGTACGGGCTCAGCTGCTCCAGCGTCTTCTGCTGCTTGTGTTTGGCAGAGCCGTCTCCTGGAAACGCCTCGGGGCCCGTGAGGCGGCGCGACTTCGACCTGAACAACAACAACAACCAGTCAGAGAGGAAGTAGATCTCCATGGTAACGGGCTGTGTTGGTATTTCTCTGCTCTACGTGACATCATTAACCCCCTGATGGGAGGAGCTACCATCAGGACCATCTAACCAGTCACAGGGAGCCATTTGGGGTTACGAGTCTCGCCAAAGAGAGACATCAACATGGCCGAGCGGAGCCGGGGATCGGACCGCCGGGCCTCTGATGATAAGCAAGAGGTTGATGAGGTCATCACTAACGATGGCAGGACACCGGACCTTTAGTTTCTCTACAAGACCGTTATGACCGTTATACGTCAAATAGAAGGAAGCTAAGTCCGTCACTTGAGACTCTTGGGGAGTAACGGGGAGTTCCTGTGTTCACCGGGTGCCGTCTGAAGGTCGCCCCGGGGTGCTGCCGCTGGTCGTGAAGTCCTCGTCGCTGTCTGTGGATTCTCCTTTCAGCCGGTTGATCCACTCACGGAGCGGCCTGGAGGAGCAGGAGGAGCGTTACTATGGTTACCTATTAAAACGCAGGCAGCAACACACACACACACACACACAGGCAGTAACAGATACACACACACACACACAGGCAGTCACAGTCTCACACACACACACACACACACAAAGCCTCACACACACACAGGCAGTAACAGATACACACACACAGGCAGTCACAGTCTCACACACACACACACACACAGTCAGTAACAGATACACACACACAAAGCCTCACACACACAGTCAGTAACAGATACACACACACACACAGGCAGTAACAGATACACACACACACACAGTCTCACACACACACACACACACACAGGCAGCCACACACACAGGCAGTAACATATACACACACACACACAGTCTCACACAAACACACACACACACACAGGCAGCCACACACAGTCACACACACAGGCAGTAACATATACACACACACACAGGCAGTCACAGTCTCACACACACAGGCAGTAACAGATACACACACACACAGTCACAGTCTCACACACACAGGCAGCCACACACACACACACACACACACACACCTGATGAAGGGGATGGCCATGAAGAACCTGTTGGGGGCCAGTCCCAGTTTGGACTTGGGGGTCATGTCGTTCCGGTGACACGGCAGCTTCTCAATGGGGAACCACTCGATGTTCTACAGGAGAACAACAACAACAACAACACTGAAGCTATTATGGGATGGAGGAGTCCAGAGAGGCCCTCTCCAGCCTGGCTGGACATCTGGTCTTCTGTCTGAACCTGTGACTGACGACAGGTGAACAGGACTTCCTACCCGGATCTCCTTGCGGGTCTTGGGGTTGAACTTGGTGTCCTTGGACACGCCCGGGATGATGTAGAGCCGCACCAGCTGGTCCGTGATCTTCTGCTCCAGGTAGCGGTCCTTACTGATGCGGTCCTTGATGTCGAAGCCCGTCTCCTCCAGCACCTGGAACACAGCGGTTCTGATCCGTGAGCTCCACATTAACTATTCGTGACTCTTGGTCCAACTGCAGAGGAGAGAGAGACTCGCCTCCCGCACGGCGCAGTCGTGAGGCGCCTCGTCCTCGTTCACTTTGCCCTTCGGGAAGCCCCATCCCGACTTGGCGAGGTACCCCTGAACCAGCAGCGCCTGAGGGGAGAGGAGGAGCGCCAAGAGGAGCTCGTGGTTAATGACGCTCCTCGACAGCCTCATGCGGACGCACAGGTACTGAAGATCACTTCCATTTCACTTTTTAGAGACATTTATTGATCGTCTTCAAATGTCATGCATTGACTATTTCTTATTATCTCCTTTTGCAACGTGTCCAAACTATAAAATCTCCTTATTTTTCCATTCACGAGGCCCGGCGCTCTCTGATTGGTCGTCTGCCGACAGACTTGTTCCTGGATTATGAAGCGAATTCCTTCAAATTGTAAAAACAGTAGATTACCGAACCAGACGAGATGTCCTATTCATCTGAGTTTTACAACGTTCATATCGCGGCCTCGTGATTAAGCTCCGCCTCCAGCTACAGCAGCTCTGCTATTGGTTCATGTAGAATGACACTGGCCTGATCCGTTAACACGGAAAACTGAGGAAACAATACAAACACATTTTACTCTAAAAAGATGTAAAAACTGGAGAAATGTATAATTAAAAGTTGTTTATGATCATTTTTATGAAATCCTGGTTCTGTCTTCAAAATCTAAGCTAGGCAAAAGTCATGATATTTGTTATAGGGATTATTATAATGAGGAATATTCTCCTTCATTACAGAGTGGGTCTTATTCGTCTTGCTGAGCTTCTGGAACCAGATCTCCGCCACCATGAAGCATGAGCAAGTTATTTTTGTTGATTGAAATTAATAAAAGATATGACCCAGAGGCTTTAAAAGGCTGTCGTGCGTGTGTGAAAACAAACCCACGTTTTCCAGAGCTTCGTCCAGCATGATTGCTCCGAAGGTGGGGACGCCCATCTTGTACTCCTTCCACTGCTCCAGGATCTTCTGGACATCTTCCCCGTGAGGCAGCAGGAACGGACAGTGGTGGAACAGTGTGCAGCCGTCAAGGAGAATAACATCCAACATGAGCGCCACGAACTTCTGCAGCTCAATCTCTGAGGACATAAATGCATATAAAACACTAGACGGTAATTCAACATGACGTGAAAGGATATCCGCCTTGGCGAAGTCTCTGATGCCGCAGTGCGGAGCTCCCGGCGTGTTCTGCATGCAGAAGTCCAGGTAGAACCAGTGGGCCAGCTCGATCTGGAAGCACACCCGGATGGCGTTGTCCCTCTCCTCACTGGGGATGTGCAGGATGAACCGGCTGCAGAGACACGGGAGGACGGAGCACAGAGTCAGAGGGTTTACGTTATATTATCACACTGGGAAGAGAAAGAGACTAAAACAACTGGAGTGAAATGCCACAAATGTTGTTGTGAACATCACTGTTGCTGCTCGAGAAACAATATTGAAGTATTTGAAAGTGTTAGAACTACCTTATTATCCTGTTCTGAATTTAGTTCTTTATTTACAATACATTTTTTTAAAGCGATAATTTATCAATGAGAAAGAACCAAGAAGAATAGTAGGAGTCCCAACAATACTCATCCCTCGTTTCTCCATTGCTAGAGCGACACTAACAATGACTCCTATCCCATTTAGTTGTGATGGTATAAATGCAGATTATAAATCTGATCATAATATAATAAAATTGCCAAATTTAAGGCTTTAAAAAACATCAGTCCAGTAACGATACATCATTGGACCGTAAGCTTAGTTTATACTTCGCTTACATGTTTTAGAAACATGAACACTTTAAAATCTTCATTCGAGTGAACATTTTGCAGCCAAAGCAAATCGTTTACAGATTAACAAACCTTAAATTTATTTATATGAATGTAATACTTGACTACAGTATTGTCCACGGATATGATGTGTGAATAATACCAACCTCTCCTCGGCCTTGTGGAGATTATTTTAGGACTTTTCAAACAGTCTGGGCATTTCTAGTCAATTATTCCTCCCAGTACTTTCTGTGTGTCGCCCCCTGGTGTTTCGGAGTAGAAGCGCATCTGTAAAATACTCGCGCGCCGTCTGCGCAGGCTCGCGCTGCAGCGCCAAACGCGAGCCTCAACAAGCGTTGCCGCCTGGAGGTCAACCTTCTCCCTCTTCATGCTCCTCTGAGCTCAGGTTCCTCTACCTGGTTTTCTCTTTCCTCCACTACCTCACCTCGAGCATGTGGGACCGGAAGCACAGAAAACATGTCGGCCATTATTTTCTCCCGGGAGAATAGTTGTTGTCGTTTCTGCTGTTGACATTCCTTTTGAGGCCCATATGTTTATTTTTCTATTTTATATAACGCATGGAGTTCCTCACCTCGACTTTACGTGTTTTTCATGTCATAAATATGCAGTTGCTTCATGGTATTACTTTGTGTTGTTAAAACAAAATGTGATATTCTGGAGACGCGTTCAGGGAACCCGAGTCTTCTCCCGGGTTAAAGATAATGGATTGTGTACACTTATATCATAACAAATACAACTTTTTTGGCGTACGAACATCCACAACAAAGACAGTTGTAAACAAACCAAAGAGCAATAAAATGTCTCCATCGAAGAACGTTTGCTTATCACTAAATACGCACTTTTCCGATTGCACTGAAATGCGTAACGACTAAAGAAAAGGACCGGGTGCAAAAGGTATTCAACCGTTCCGATACCTGCACAGGTCGTCCAGCAAGCCGGTGGGGATCTCCACTCGTTTGGTTTCCATGTTGGTTGAAAACATCCCGACTCAAGCCTCAGAGCATCCGTGTGTTAGCTCCATGAGAGCAGCCAGCCACATCGGCGAGTCCTCCTCGGATCATCCCGGAGACTGAGACCCGGGAAAACCCTCCGGAGTTACTTTGAAGCTCGTGAAACGTCCACGAGGATAAAATAAAACAACAACTTCTCGCTCCTCCAACAGAGACGCGACGGACTCCCGTTGTTTATGTAGCGTTCAGGTCACGTGCCACGGTGGGAGAGATGTGAACCGGATGCAGCGCGCTCCGTAACGCCTCGCGAACGATCACGTCATCGTTTTCAGGCACATCCGTATTATTGAGGGACACCATCGCATTTGATGTGGCTCTTCAGAGTTTCATAATTACTATTTACGACTTGGTGGTTGACCGTGAACACTGTTTACAAGGCTGAAACCAGAAAACTCCGACGTCACGTGAGTGCAGCGCTACGTAGAACCGGAAGTCACGGTGGAAGACGGAACGCGATTGGTTCATCCTTACGTCTGTCAATTGACCAGGGGGCGGGGCATCGAAGAGGCTCGTTTGAGACGAGTCCTGCCCGGAATAACTCTCCACCGACTGCGTGACCCAAATGCATGATGGGAAAAGTTTCTCTTGTCGCCAGATCAGAGCGCTGATTGGCTCTTGACAGCAAACAACACGTACAGGAGAATATTATATCGACTCTGTAGCTGTAATAATACCTAAGGCACTATATTTAGTTCCCGGCCACATGGGGCGACTCCATATCAATAAAAAGTTGCACAGGTGAAAACATTAGCTTGAAGATGTTTCAGATGCTGGCTCAGATGAGGAGACGGTGATGTCATACAAAGAGATGCAATGAAACTAAACATCAGGTAGGTAACAGGGACATAACTTGCAGTTTATTAACACAATACATTTCCTGGAATATGGAACAATATGTACACATCAATAACATATAAATCAACAACTAAAACAGCAGATTATTATATATACAATGTATAAAATAACTGCTTGACGAGGATTATTATCCCATCAACAGTCAAACTGTTAAAAGTGACTTGAAGCAAACTTTCCATTAAACATGGGATTTTTCTGCCACGGCAAATTATGAAAAACGTGAATTACAATTCCAAATTCCAAAAATGTAGCACAAAAAAAAGTCAATTGCAGCATCAGAAAGAGTTGTTGTTGTCGTCTTCACAGGTTGTCCACCCCGCGGATCCTCCGGGCCAGCTGGATGTCTCGGGGGAAGATCGTGACCCGCTTGGCGTGGATGGCGCACAGGTTTGCGTCGGAGAACAACATGATGAGGAACGCCTCGGCAGCCTAGAGGAGGAAGAGGAGGAGGAAGAACACCGGGCGTGAGTGAGGACCAGAGGAGTCGGCGTTGGCTCGTTCATTGGGGGACAAACCGGCGTCCAGAAGACAATCACTGGTTCATGATCCAGGACTTAAGAGGTAGAGTTCCTGTACTGGTCACACGCGTCTATCTTTATAAATATTAATCTAACGTGGTCATTCTAGGAGCGAGGTATTCCTCCAGAGACACATGCCATCACTGGCTCCACACAGGAAACCATATTCAACTTGTATCAATCTGAACTGAGTCAGAGGCTGTGGACCAGGAAGTAAACACATTGGTCCAATGAGGAATGAGAGCTCGTTAGCTCGTTAGCCGGCTAGTTCGTTAGCTCGTTAGCTCACCTCCTGCAGCGCCAGCAGAGCGTAGACCTGCCACCGGAGAGCTTCACTGGAGAAACTCTGGCACACCTCACGGACCTGAGAGGAGGAGCCAGGGATGCCATCACACGGAGAAACACAGTTATGCTTCTTCCTTATGAACGCGTACAATCAAAGACCTGCATCGCGGAACTTTGATTAAAAGCTCTATTACTTTGGAGTTTAGTTCTTCCTTTTTTTTGTGATAACATTTGAGTTGATTTTGGAAATTAAGAGCAAACGACACAATTAAAAACAAGCCAAAATATAAAGGTAAAACACACAAACGGCAAAATACATCTCCGTGTAACAGACGAGGGAACGCGTTCTGGTTCTTGGGTTTTGCTGAAGGACCCGGCCCATGATAGCGGTTTAGGTTTCTAAGCCTGGTCCAGGACTCAGACTCTCCTCCAGGTCCACTCACCACACGAGAGAACGGGCCCTTCCGGAGCAGGAGGTCGCTGCTCTTTTGGTACTTGCGGATCTCCATCAAGGCCCTGGTGCCGGGTCGGAACCTCTTCTTCCTGGGAGACGCCGGGGGCCCTGGAGCACAGAGGCAGCGTGTTACTGCGGTGGCAGGACGGGTTTCCTCTAAAGCAGTGATGGCTGAAGCTTTGGTGGCACACATGAGGCCCAGTTAGCTGGCAGAGTATTAATGATGTGAAACCAGTAATTATGTTTAGTCTATTTTCTGTAAAAGAGTTTTAGCCATGGACATGTTTTTTAAAAGCTAGTTTAGCTCAATGTCCTGCCTTCTTCTTCTTCTTTTTATTACTTTTAGCCCTCCCAGTAACTTCCACCCCTCTCACTTGAACCTCCACTCCGTCTTGGGGAGCGGGGCGTCGAGCTGGAGGGTCCCGGGGTCACCAGCGGGGGGCGATGTTGAGGTGTTTTCCCCTTCCGGCGGCTGGCGGATGTATCGTGACGCATCGCCTCCAACAAAGAGACGAGGACCAAGAAGAAGGAAGACACTGCAGCCCCACTGTGAGGGATCGGGAACATCACATGCTTACTAATAGGAGATGGAGACGTTTAATCAATTAAATATTCTCATTTACTGGTTACACTTCAAATAAAAGAGACACTAATGATGGTTGGACTGTGATGTTCTCATCAAGTTGGAGTTGTACTCTAGTTATTCTTCTCTCAATGGAGGACATAAGTCACATCAGCCATCCACGAAGAGCAAGACAAAGGAATCTCTCTGGAGCACACGGACAACAGGGTCGGAATACTGAGGACCATTTGAGATTTCAGTTTTTACTTTTTAATAAATTTGCAAACATTTCTACATTTGGGGTTTTTTCTGTCAAGATGGGGAGCTGAGTGAACATTTATGAGAAGTAAAATGAACTTTTTTGATTTTAGCAAATGGCCCACTGTACATGCACAATCAGTACTGCACACTGCCTACTTGATCAACAAATATGTGTGATTTTACCAGCACTCAAGGCCCCCAGAGGCAATGCATTGTGGGGCATTTGAGTATGTGCAGTAAAGTTAATGTAGTCAGAGTTTCTTGCTAAATCCATACGTCGTGCAGTGTGAACCCATTACGCACAACACTTTAAATCCTAATTATTCATATTTCTTAGCTCTCTGGTGTGACATATCTTCGGCTGTACAAAGGATTGTGGGTCACAGTTGTTGTTGTTGTTGTTGTTGTTGTTTGCACGTAGTATGTAATGGGACATAGTGAATCTTGTTCTGTACACTAAATAATACGAGGGTGCGTGTATTGGAATGTCACCTAAAGGTCGTCCTGTTTGTCCCTTTACTTGCAGAGTTTAGTGTCTGTATTATTTTAAAATTTCAAATAAGATCACATTAAAATGTTTGGTAAATTATAGATAGCTTAGAAGACATTTTTGGAAGAGTAATATTGATTTAAAAGTAGTTACTAGGATTATATCATGGTGGCCTCCCTTTATCGTGGGATTTCAACCAGATTTTAATGAAAAAGTTGCATTTATTGTGATCTGCTCCGACTCCATGGGGGATTTTTTTAAAGTATAGTTTAAACATTAAATAATTATAGGCTGTGGCACATGATGTTTTTAATATTACTGCTGCATTAATGTTGATGGAGGTTCAAATACCCAACATATACAATATATAAATAGGTAATTGAAATTAGCCCTCACACCTCTTCAGTGGTAAAATGTATCAGTTCTACAAGCAGTGAGGGGAAGGTTACTTTTTAAATGTTAAGTGTAATAGATTACAAACTACACAAGGTAATAAGTAATGTAACAATTTCACTTAATTCATCAAAGTGATTGATGAATTACTGTCAAACTTGTTTTTTAATTAATTAATTAATTCTAAATATAAGCTTTTACCCAAAAATGATTTACTTGTAGTCACCAACATTTAGATTAGTAGCTGTAATATAATATAACGTTCTCAGTATCTGATTGCAATTACATTTGTGTAGTTTAATTGATGAAATTGTTAATTTAATTAACCATTTAATTATTATAATATATATATATATATATATAAAATAATAATTAAATGATGATTATATAAATATATATATATTATAGATTAAACTATGGTCAACTGAATTATGTATATATATATATAATAATTAAATTTACCATTAAATCAATTAAAGTACACAATAAATGTAAATGTTTTCCAATGACCATATTTGTAGATAAAGTATAACATTTTGTAATCTGAGTAAAGATGTATTAAAGAGGTCACTTTAAGAAACAAATGTAAAGTAAAAACATAAATAGCATATAATGTAAATACTCAGATAAAAAGTACAGGATGAATCCGCCCACTCCACCGAGTGGACATCGTTCTACAAACTTCCAGAGTGACATTAATGTTGATTCTGGACACTGAAAACAACTTTAAGAGGCTTTAACTTAACTATTTTAAGTCACTCACCACTTTAATGCAAAAGCTACCGCTACCACGTTAAATTATAAGCTTGCGTTAGTTCTGAAGTCTCTTTTACTAAAGGCCAACTCACGTTTAAAGCCTAGTTTCCGTCTACAACGTTTTATTAACTCACTCTTTTTTTTAAATGAATAAAGTTATTATAAACGTACCGTGAACTTGAAGATTATTCCGGTGTAAAAGTTTAATAAAATACTGAGCGACAACATCCAACGGACATTCAAACGACGCTTCAGCGGCTCAACCTATCCGCTGTCTCTGTTTTCTTCTTCTGCTTTTTTTCTTCTTCAGGGTTTAAATGGCGGATCGCAACCAACTTGCCGAGGTGTACACCGCCACCTACTGTACAGGAGTGTGCAGACACTTGTAAAACCTTTTTTTTCTCTGTTTCTTCTCTGATTTAATGGCGAATACAAAAATGGTGCCTTAAAGAACCATGTTTTGAAGGTTCTTTGTGGAACCATAAATGGTGCCTTCAAGAACCATGTTTTGAAGGTTCTTTGTGGAACCATAAATGGTGCCTTAAAGAACCATGTTTTGAAGGTTCTTTGTGGAACCATAAATGGTGCCTTAATGAACCATGTTTTGAAGGTTCTTTGTGGAACCATAAATGGTGCATTAAAGAACCATGTTTTGAAGGTTCTTTGTGGAACCATAAATGGTGCCTTTAAGAACCATGGTTTGAAGGGTCTTTGAGACACCTTTATAGGTTCTTTGAAGAACTCTTTAAGGACATGGATCTGGTTTGAAAGGTTCATGTGGAAGCAGAAATGGTTCTTCTACGGCCCGGTTACGTCTCTGGATGACACAACACTATAAGAACACAGGAAGTTTGTAAATTATCTTTTTTGTAGTCCATCTCCTGAACGTTGTAGTTCCACCATGTGGTCCGACTCATTGTGTTCCTAGAGTCTTAAAAAGTAGAATGGGAGCCAGAGCCTTTAGTTATCAAGCTCCTCTTTTATGGAACCAGCTTCCAATTTCAGTCCGGGAGGCAGACACAGTCACCTCGTTTAAGAGTAGACTTAAGACCTTCCTCTTTGACAGAGCTTATAGTTAGGGCTGAATCAGGTTCACCTGGTCCAGCCCCTTGATATGCTGCTATAGGCTTATAGCTGCCGGGGGACGTTTAGGATGCACTGAGTACCTATCTCCTCTTTTTTCTCTCCTTAAGGATGAATTTTCATCTCTCAATCACACGTTACTAACTCTGCTTTCTCGCGCGAGTCCTTTTGACTTCACGTCTCATGGGGTCATCGGACCCTATGAGACGGCATAGATC
Organism: Pseudoliparis swirei; assembly: GCF_029220125.1. Lineage (NCBI taxonomy): Eukaryota > Metazoa > Chordata > Actinopteri > Perciformes > Liparidae > Pseudoliparis > Pseudoliparis swirei. The sequence continues at coordinate 1,592,917 of NC_079402.1, read as the reverse complement.
CTATCTGCCTGATGGATCGTCTGGGTCGTGGAATTCCTGCTCATGACTACGCCACTGTCCTGTTGAGACTCCGCCCACTGTTGAGACTCCGCCCACTCCTCCTCCCCACCGCCATCTGCCTGATGGATGGTGGAGGTCTCCATCGTGGAATATGCCTACTATGAACTATTCATACACTCTGTCATATTCATTGAATGTATTTTAACTCTAAATCTGTCCTTCTGTACACATTACATCTATTGCATCTGTCCATCCTGGAGAGGGATCCTCCTCTGTTGCTCTCCTCCAGGTTTCTTCCCTTTTTTCCCCCTGAAGGGTTATTTGGGAGTTTTTCCTGGTCCGATGTGAGGTTTTGAGGCAGGGATGTCTATGTGTACAGATTGTAAAGCACTCCAAGACAAATTTGTAATTTGTGAAATTGGGCTATACAAATAAACTGAATTGAATTGAATTGTGGACGTGCAATAACAATTGACAGGATTAATAAAATATACACAACAAATTTGAAATATTTGCATTTAATTACACTCCATATGATGCACTTTTCTTGCTAGAACATCCAGAATAATTACACCTGTATGCTAACCTGCAACAAACATGGATGACATATTCACTGGAAAATAAAACAATAATAAAGACCATCAGCCCCATTGGATCGCTAATGAGGAGAATTTAAATAGACCTTCAACAGCTGATATGCTGTGATGTAATCGTCTCCTGTTCACACTGAGCAGACGGCTCATATTCACGTATTACATTTAATATCTACTCCAGCTTATGTGCACCGTTACAGACGTAGTATTGTCTTTTGTCTTATTCCATTTTGTCGTCTCCGTCTTCAGCTGCATTTATGTGCATCCACAATCAGAGGAATCTATAACTGGCCAATACAATCAGATACTTAAAAAAAAAAGAGTACCAAATATTCTGGATTTATTCTAAATGTCAAAATGCAGAATTTCTGTTTCAAAGATTTCTCCCAAAACAATGAGTTCAGAACCTCTGACCTCTGCATGGGAAGGCACACATTTCATCATAAAATGATCAAATATCAATCGACACAATTTCTGTTAATTACATTTCTGTCGGTTAAAGAAGAAGTTATTAATAGCTTGTGCGTGAGCGTTGTTCCACTAGAGCACAGGTGTCAAACACAAGGCCCGCGGCCCGAATCCGGCCCACTACGTCATTTTAAGACATATGATCACCTTTTCTTAAAAAAAAGAAGAACAAAAATCCTGTGCTTTTATTTTGAAGGTTTCAAATGAAATGGATTTAAGTTAAAAAATTAGAGAAATGTTCTTATGTATAATATTTCAACAACCATCACTACCATGGGGAGAAGACTGGCTCAGACGTGTGTGTGTGTGTGTGGGGTTCAGTCAATCACACAAAAGGGGGCGGGGCTCCCTACATCCGGGAAGAGCCTGGAGGGAGCTTCACAGTTTGGCTCTTGGTGATTGGTCCAGCAGGGTCCTCATGTCCAGCAGGGCCTCCTCCACGGACCGGGCCAGACGCGCCGCGTCCGTGTCTTTACAGGCGTTGAAGGACGACACGGCGAAGTTGATGTGGTCTTCCATCGGGTTGTAGCACACGCCGTACCCGTCGGGCACGATGGGGCCGAAGCACATGACGCAGTCCGTCTTGGAAGGCACCTGGAGAGGAGTAAAAGAACTCGGTGACACGTTTTCTTTTTTTAAATAATTGACTCGTGAAGGATCTGATTTATGCCGATGACGGACAGACTTGTTCCTGGATTATGAAGCGAATTCCTTCAAATTGTAAAAACAGTAGATTACCGAACCAGACGAGATGTCCTATTCATCTGAGTTTTACAACGTTCATATCGCGGCCTCGTGATTAAGCTCCGCCTCCAGCTACAGCAGCTCTGCTATTGGTTCATGTAGAATGACACTGGCCTGATCCGTTAACACGGAAAACTGAGGAAACAATACAAACACATTTTACTCTAAAAAGATGTAAAAACTGGAGAAATGTATAATTAAAAGTTGTTTATGATCATTTTTATGAAATCCTGGTTCTGTCTTCAAAATCTAAGCTAGGCAAAAGTCATGATATTTGTTATAGGGATTATTATAATGAGGAATATTCTCCTTCATTACAGAGTGGGTCTTATTCGTCTTGCTGAGCTTCTGGAACCAGATCTCCGCCACCATGAAGCATGAGCAAGTTATTTTTGTTGATTGAAATTAATAAAAGATATGACCCAGAGGCTTTAAAAGGCTGTCGTGCGTGTGAAAACAAACCCACGTTTTCCAGAGCTTCGTCCAGCATGATTGCTCCGAAGGTGGGGACGCCCATCTTGTACTCCTTCCACTGCTCCAGGATCTTCTGGACATCTTCCCCGTGAGGCAGCAGGAAAGGACAGTGGTGGAACAGTGTGCAGCCGTCAAGGAGAATAACATCCAACATGAGCGCCACGAACTTCTGCAGCTCAATCTCTGAGGACATAAATGCATATAAAACACTAGACGGTAATTCAACATGACGTGAAAGGATATCCGCCTTGGCGAAGTCTCTGATGCCGCAGTGCGGAGCTCCGGCGTGTTCTGCATGCAGAAGTCCAGGTAGAACCAGTGGGCCAGCTCGATCTGGAAGCACACCCGGATGGCGTTGTCCCTCTCCTCACTGGGGATGTGCAGGATGAACCGGCTGCAGAGACACGGGAGGACGGAGCACAGAGTCAGAGGGTTTACGTTATATTATCACACTGGGAAGAGAAAGAGACTAAAACAACTGGGTGAAATGCCACAAATGTTGTTGTGAACATCACTGTTGCTGCTCGAGAAACAATATTGAAGTATTTGAAAGTGTTAGAACTACCTTATTATCCTGTTCTGAATTTAGTTCTTTATTTACAATACATTTTTTTAAAGCGATAATTTATCAATGAGAAAGAACCAAGAAGAATAGTAGGAGTCCCAACAATACTCATCCCTCGTTTCTCCATTGCTAGAGCGACACTAACAATGACTCCTATCCCATTTAGTTGTGATGGTATAAATGCAGATTATAAATCTGATCATAATATAATAAAATTGCCAAATTTAAGGCTTTAAAAAACATCAGTCCAGTAACGATACATCATTGGACCGTAAGCTTAGTTTATACTTCGCTTACATGTTTTAGAAACATGAACACTTTAAAATCTTCATTCGAGTGAACATTTTGCAGCCAAAGCAAATCGTTTACAGATTAACAAACCTTAAATTTATTTATATGAATGTAATACTTGACTACAGTATTGTCCACGGATATGATGTGTGAATAATACCAACCTCTCCTCGGCCTTGTGGAGATTATTTTAGGACTTTTCAAACAGTCTGGGCATTTCTAGTCAATTATTCCTCCCAGTACTTTCTGTGTGTCGCCCCCTGGTGTTTCGGAGTAGAAGCGCATCTGTAAAATACTCGCGCGCCGTCTGCGCAGGCTCGCGCTGCAGCGCCAAACGCGAGCCTCAACAAGCGTTGCCGCCTGGAGGTCAACCTTCTCCCTCTTCATGCTCCTCTGAGCTCAGGTTCCTCTACCTGGTTTTCTCTTTCCTCCACTACCTCACCTCGAGCATGTGGGACCGGAAGCACAGAAAACATGTCGGCCATTATTTTCTCCCGGGAGAATAGTTGTTGTCGTTTCTGCTGTTGACATTCCTTTTGAGGCCCATATGTTTATTTTTCTATTTTATATAACGCATGGAGTTCCTCACCTCGACTTTACGTGTTTTTCATGTCATAAATATGCAGTTGCTTCATGGTATTACTTTGTGTTGTTAAAACAAAATGTGATATTCTGGAGACGCGTTCAGGGAACCCGAGTCTTCTCCCGGGTTAAAGATAATGGATTGTGTACACTTATATCATAACAAATACAACTTTTTTGGCGTAAAAACATCCACAACAAAGACAGTTGTAAACAAACCAAAGAGCAATAAAATGTCTCCATCGAAGAACGTTTGCTTATCACTAAATACGCACTTTTCCGATTGCACTGAAATGCGTAACGACTAAAGAAAAGGACCGGGTGCAAAAGGTATTCAACCGTTCCGATACCTGCACAGGTCGTCCAGCAAGCCGGTGGGGATCTCCACTCGTTTGGTTTCCATGTTGGTTGAAAACATCCCGACTCAAGCCTCAGAGCATCCGTGTGTTAGCTCCATGAGAGCAGCCAGCCACATCGGCGAGTCCTCCTCGGATCATCCCGGAGACTGAGACCCGGGAAAACCCTCCGGAGTTACTTTGAAGCTCGTGAAACGTCCACGAGGATAAAATAAAACAACAACTTCTCGCTCCTCCAACAGAGACGCGACGGACTCCCGTTGTTTATGTAGCGTTCAGGTCACGTGCCACGGTGGGAGAGATGTGAACCGGATGCAGCGCGCTCCGTAACGCCTCGCGAACGATCACGTCATCGTTTTCAGGCACATCCGTATTATTGAGGGACACCATCGCATTTGATGTGGCTCTTCAGAGTTTCATAATTACTATTTACGACTTGGTGGTTGACCGTGAACACTGTTTACAAGGCTGAAACCAGAAAACTCCGACGTCACGTGAGTGCAGCGCTACGTAGAACCGGAAGTCACGGTGGAAGACGGAACGCGATTGGTTCATCCTTACGTCTGTCAATTGACCAGGGCGGGGCATCGAAGAGGCTCGTTTGAGACGAGTCCTGCCCGGAATAACTCTCCACCGACTGCGTGACCCAAATGCATGATGGGAAAAGTTTCTCTTGTCGCCAGATCAGAGCGCTGATTGGCTCTTGACAGCAAACAACACGTACAGGAGAATATTATATCGACTCTGTAGCTGTAATAATACCTAAGGCACTATATTTAGTTCCCGGCCACATGGGGCGACTCCATATCAATAAAAAGTTGCACAGGTGAAAACATTAGCTTGAAGATGTTTCAGATGCTGGCTCAGATGAGGAGACGGTGATGTCATACAAAGAGATGCAATGAAACTAAACATCAGGTAGGTAACAGGGACATAACTTGCAGTTTATTAACACAATACATTTCCTGGAATATGGAACAATATGTACACATCAATAACATATAAATCAACAACTAAAACAGCAGATTATTATATATACAATGTATAAAATAACTGCTTGACGAGGATTATTATCCCATCAACAGTCAAACTGTTAAAAAGTGACTTGAAGCAAACTTTCCATTAAACATGGGATTTTTCTGCCACGGCAAATTATGAAAAAACGTGAATTACAATTCCAAATTCCAAAAATGTAGCACAAAAAAAAAGTCAATTGCAGCATCAGAAAGAGTTGTTGTTGTCGTCTTCACAGGTTGTCCACCCCGCGGATCCTCCGGGCCAGCTGGATGTCTCGGGGGAAGATCGTGACCCGCTTGGCGTGGATGGCGCACAGGTTTGCGTCGGAGAACAACATGATGAGGAACGCCTCGGCAGCCTAGAGGAGGAAGAGGAGGAGGAAGAACACCGGGCGTGAGTGAGGACCAGAGGAGTCGGCGTTGGCTCGTTCATTGGGGGACAAACCGGCGTCCAGAAGACAATCACTGGTTCATGATCCAGGACTTAAGAGGTAGAGTTCCTGTACTGGTCACACGCGTCTATCTTTATAAATATTAATCTAACGTGGTCATTCTAGGAGCGAGGTATTCCTCCAGAGACACATGCCATCACTGGCTCCACACAGGAAACCATATTCAACTTGTATCAATCTGAACTGAGTCAGAGGCTGTGGACCAGGAAGTAAACACATTGGTCCAATGAGGAATGAGAGCTCGTTAGCTCGTTAGCCGGCTAGTTCGTTAGCTCGTTAGCTCACCTCCTGCAGCGCCAGCAGAGCGTAGACCTGCCACCGGAGAGCTTCACTGGAGAAACTCTGGCACACCTCACGGACCTGAGAGGAGGAGCCAGGGATGCCATCACACGGAGAAACACAGTTATGCTTCTTCCTTATGAACGCGTACAATCAAAGACCTGCATCGCGGAACTTTGATTAAAAGCTCTATTACTTTGGAGTTTAGTTCTTCCTTTTTTTTGTGATAACATTTGAGTTGATTTTGGAAATTAAGAGCAAACGACACAATTAAAAACAAGCCAAAAATATAAAGGTAAAACACACAAAACGGCAAAATACATCTCCGTGTAACAGACGAGGGAACGCGTTCTGGTTCTTGGGTTTTGCTGAAGGACCCGGCCCATGATAGCGGTTTAGGTTTCTAAGCCTGGTCCAGGACTCAGACTCTCCTCCAGGTCCACTCACCACACGAGAGAACGGGCCCTTCCGGAGCAGGAGGTCGCTGCTCTTTTGGTACTTGCGGATCTCCATCAAGGCCCTGGTGCCGGGTCGGAACCTCTTCTTCCTGGGAGACGCCGGGGGCCCTGGAGCACAGAGGCAGCGTGTTACTGCGGTGGCAGGACGGGTTTCCTCTAAAGCAGTGATGGCTGAAGCTTTGGTGGCACACATGAGGCCCAGTTAGCTGGCAGAGTATTAATGATGTGAAACCAGTAATTATGTTTAGTCTATTTTCTGTAAAAGAGTTTTAGCCATGGACATGTTTTTTAAAAGCTAGTTTAGCTCAATGTCCTGCCTTCTTCTTCTTCTTTTTATTACTTTTAGCCCTCCCAGTAACTTCCACCCCTCTCACTTGAACCTCCACTCCGTCTTGGGGAGCGGGGCGTCGAGCTGGAGGGTCCCGGGGTCACCAGCGGGGGGCGATGTTGAGTTTTTCCTTCCGGCGGCTGGCGGATGTATCGACGCATCGCCTCCAACAAAGAGCGAGGACCAAGAAGAAGGAAGACACTGCAGCCCCACTGTGAGGGATCGGGAACATCACATGCTTACTAATAGGAGATGGAGACGTTTAATCAATTAAATATTCTCATTTACTGGTTACACTTCAAATAAAAGAGACACTAATGATGGTTGGACTGTGATGTTCTCATCAAGTTGGAGTTGTACTCTAGTTATTCTTCTCTCAATGGAGGACATAAGTCACATCAGCCATCCACGAAGAGCAAGACAAAGGAATCTCTCTGGAGCACACGGACAACAGGGTCGGAATACTGAGGACCATTTGAGATTTCAGTTTTTACTTTTTAATAAATTTGCAAACATTTCTACATTTGGGGTTTTTTCTGTCAAGATGGGGAGCTGAGTGAACATTTATGAGAAGTAAAATGAACTTTTTTGATTTTAGCAAATGGCCCACTGTACATGCACAATCAGTACTGCACACTGCCTACTTGATCAACAAATATGTGTGATTTTACCAGCACTCAAGGCCCCCAGAGGCAATGCATTGTGGGGCATTTGAGTATGTGCAGTAAAGTTAATGTAGTCAGAGTTTCTTGCTAAATCCATACGTCGTGCAGTGTGAACCCATTACGCACAACACTTTAAATCCTAATTATTCATATTTCTTAGCTCTCTGGTGTGACATATCTTCGGCTGTACAAAGGATTGTGGGTCACAGTTGTTGTTGTTGTTGTTGTTGTTTGCACGTAGTATGTAATGGGACATAGTGAATCTTGTTCTGTACACTAAATAATACGAGGGTGCGTGTATTGGAATGTCACCTAAAGGTCGTCCTGTTTGTCCCTTTACTTGCAGAGTTTAGTGTCTGTATTATTTTAAAATTTCAAATAAGATCACATTAAAATGTTTGGTAAATTATAGATAGCTTAGAAGACATTTTTGGAAGAGTAATATTGATTTAAAAGTAGTTACTAGGATTATATCATGGTGGCCTCCCTTTATCGTGGGATTTCAACCAGATTTTAATGAAAAAGTTGCATTTATTGTGATCTGCTCCGACTCCATGGGGGATTTTTTTAAAGTATAGTTTAAACATTTTTATCTGTCCAGAGTTTTAAATTTTTTGCGCTTTTAAGGGGTTCAAACCCCAAACAAAAATTTATTTTGGGCCAATCAAAGGGGGGCTGTCCACCAGGGAGGGCCCCCCTCGTTAGCCCCCCCGGGGGCCCCACCCGCCCCCCGAGGGGACCCGAACGGGGCCCTGAAAAAGGGGCGCCAAAGGGGGGGGGAACCCCCAATTTGGGAAAGAGTCAAAACCCCCCATTTCACTTTTTTTTTTTCCCCTTTAAATTTATTTTTTTATTTTTCCTTCATTTTTTAAAATTTTCCCCAAATTTTCCATTTTTCCCGACCCCCTTAGGGGCCCCGGACGACCCGGGTTATAACAATTTTAAAGTAAAAAGGTTTGAAAGGCCCAAAGGTTTTCACGTTTTTTTCCCCGGTTTAAGGCCCCACTGCCCTTTTATTGGGTTAAGGAAAACTGGGACCTTAAACAAAATAAAAAATAAAAAATTTTAAAAAAGATAAAATAAAAGTTTTTTTAAAATTTTTTAAAAAATCCTGGTTTTTTAAAATTAATAGGAAAATCTTTTTTTAAGGGGATTTTATTTTTTGAAAATTTCCCCCCCAAAAAATGCCCCAAAAATTTTTTGTTGAAAAAAAGGGCCAGATTTCCCCTGGGGGGGAAAAAATTTTTTTAAAAAAAGCCCAAGGGGGAAAAACCCCCCCTTAAAAATTTTTAACTTTCCCCGGGAAAGTTTTTCCCATTGGGGGCAAAATTTCCCCCCCTCGGTTTCAAAAAATTTCCCCCTTTTCCAGCGGACCCGGGTGGCCGGGGTTTCCCCAGGAGGTCCACCCGGGAGAACCTGGCCCCCCCAAAAAGGGATTTCCCCCCAGGGGGGGGGGGTGAGGAGGGAACCCGGGGAGGATCAATGGGGAAAACCCCGGGTTTTAAACCCTTTTTTAAAATTTTTTGGGGAAAATTTAAGGGGTTTGCCCCTTTTTTTTTTCTAAGGTTTTTAAAAAACAAAAAGGGAAATTTAAGGGCCCAAAATTTTTAAAAAACTTTTAAAAAATAAAAATTAAAAACCCAAAATTTTTAAAAAATATTTTAAAAAAAAATTAAATTTAAGGTTTAAAAAAACCTAAATAATTTGGCCCAAAATTTTCTTAAATTTTTAAAAAAAACATTTAAAAATTATAAAATTTTTAGCCAAAGAAATTTTAAGTTAAAAAAATTTAAAAATTAATCCGTTTTCCAGGTAGAGGGAATAATACCCCCTTTCCCTTTAGTTTTTTGGTTTTAAAATTGGGGAATTTATTCCCCCCATTTTTTTTGCCCCTTGTTTAAAACCCCGAAAATTCGGGGTTCCCCCCCGGGAGAAAACCGGGTAAAACCCCCGCCCCCCTTTTCCCTTTTCCCCCTTTTTCCCCAACAAAACTTCCCCCCCCTTTTTTTTAAAATTTTTTTTTTGGAATTCCTTTTTACCCAGTTTATTTTTTTTTTTATAACTTTTTTCCCTTTTTGGGGATTATTTTTTTAAAACTTTTTGGGTTAAACAAATTTTTCTGGGGAAAAGGGGTTCCCCTTTTTAAAAAAAAAACCTTTTTTAAAAATCCCCCAAAAAAACCCAAAGAGTAAAACCCCAAAACTTTTTCCTCCCTTTTTTCTAAAATTTAGCAAAAGGCCTAAAAAAACCCAAAACCCCCGCTCCGCCCTTTTAAAAGTTTGGGGTTTTTGGGGGCTTTGTTAAACCCCTTCCTTTTAAACCCATGGGCCCCCAAATCGGGAGGGAACCCAAAACCCCAAACGGTTTTAAACTAAAAGGGATTCCCCTTTTTCCCGGGGGAACCCCTTTTTTGTATTTAGGCCTCAGGGGAAATTCCCCGGGGTTTGAAGTTTTTAAAAATTTTACCCTTTTTAAAACTTTTTGGGCTTTTTCCCAAAAAAATTTTACAAAGGGGAAAAAAACCCGAAAAGTTTTACACAAAAAAGATCCGTTGGGGGGAAAGGCAAAAAAGGCGGGGTAAATTTTTCAATTCCGGGATCCCCGAAAGGCGGACAAGCCGGGGGAAAACCTTTTCCCGTTTTTTAAAAAAAAGGGGAAAAAATTTTCCCTCCCCAGGCAAACCGTGGGGACCCAAAAAAAGGGCATTTCAAAATTTGGCAAACCCGGAATGGGGCGGGACCCCAAAAATTAAAAAAAAACGGGGAAAACTTTGGAAAAAATTTAAAAACTTTCCCCCAAAAAACAAAAGAATTTTTTAAAATTTTTTAAAATACGGTTTTCCCCCGGGAAATTGGAACGAACAAAACCCCCAAAAAAAGGGGAAATAAAATTTTAATTTTAAAAAAGGAACAAAAATTAAACACCCGGGGTTTTTTATTCCCCTTTTTGGTTTTAAAATTTAAAATTTTTCCCCTTTTAAAGGTTTTTCCAGAAAATTTTGGGGGGCCTAGGGGCCCCCGGGGGAAAGGGGGGGAAGACACCCGGGGGTGGTCCAAGGGTTTGGGTTTTCCCCGGGGAAACCCCCCAGGGGGGGGACCGGGCAAATAACCCCGGGCGGCGTTTTTATAAAAAAATTTTCTGGTTTAAAATTTAGAGGGAAAAAACCCCCGGGGGCCCAAAAAAAATTAATTTTAAAGGGGCCTTGGGGAATAAACCAAGGAAAAAGCCCCCACTCCTCCCAAAAAAAATTCACGACAATGAAGAGGTTTTGGGCCGGAAAAAGGAAAGGGGAAGGGCCCCCAAAAAACCCTTTTTTTTAAACCAAAATTACCCGGGAACTAACCTTTCAGACCCTTTTTAAAAATTGAAATAAAATAAAAAAAAAAAACCAAAAAAAAACACAATTTTTTTAAAGGGGAAAAAACCCCGTTTTGGGTTTTTAAACCCCCGGTCCCTTTTTTTAAAAGGGGATTTGAAAAAACCCCAAAAAACCCTTGGAAAAAAGGGGGTAAACCAAATTTTTTCCAAAGCCCCGGGTTTGGTCAATTTTTCCTCCCGGGGCCCCCACCGGGCCCGGGCTCGGGGGGGGCGGGTTTCCCGGGGGGGAACGGGGCCCTCCCCTGGGAGGAGGGGGGAAAGGAAAAACCCCAGGGTTTTCCAGGAGGGGGTTTTCCGGGTTTTTTTAAAAGTAGAAACCCTATTTTTTTTATTTCCCCTTAAAGGGGGGGGGGCCCCGGGAAGTTTTTCCTTTTTTTATTATCTCCCTTCCACAAAGGAACCCCCCCAAAAAAAAGGGGACTGGAAAGGGGCCCTCAACCCAAAGGGGGTGGGGGGGGGGCCCCGGGGCCCCCGGCCAAGAGGGGAAGGGGCCCGTAGTTGAAATTTTCCCCTCTAAAAAGCCCAAAAAATAAAACAAGGGGCCTTAAAGGACCAAAGGGGCGGATTCCAAAAGTTTCTTTTTTTTTTAAGGGGGCCCCCAAGAGGGAAGGGGAACTTTGGAAAAAAATAAATTTTTGGTTTATTTTTTTTTTTGTTTTACATTTGGGTTGATTTTGGGGGGAAAAAAGAGGAAAGGGCAAATTTAAGGGAAAAAAAGAAACCCCGAAAAAAATTGTGTTTAACCCCGGGGGAAAAATTTTTTTTTTTTAGGGCATATTTTTGTTTAAAAATTTCCCCTTTTTTTGGGGTGGACCCAAAATTTTTTCCCAATAAACAAAAACCCCCCCGGGGGTTTTGGTTTCTTTTGGGGATGGTTTTTTTTTTTGTTTTTTTTAAAAAAAACTTGGGGAAAAAAATGTTAAATTTTTTAAAAAGGGGCCTTTTTCTTTTAAATTTTGGGAATTTTTTTTCCCGACCCATTTTAAAAAGGGTTTAAATTTAAAAATTTGGGGTTTTTTTTAAAATTTTGTGGCTTTTTTTTGGGGTTTCCCCCAATTTTTTTCTTTTTTTTTTTAAAAGTAAATTTAAATTAAAAATTTCATTTAAATTTTTTTTGGGGGGTTAAGGTTAAAAAAACCAAATTTAAATTTTTTTCCCCCCGTTAAAATTAATTTTCCCCAAAAGAACAGGGAAAAAGAAAAAAAAAATAAAATTTTAAAAAAATTTTAAAATTTTTTTAAATTTTTTAATTTTTTTTAAAAAAAAAATTTTAAAAAAAAATTTTAAAAATTTATTTACTTTTAAAATTTTTTTAAAAAATTAATAAATTTTTACTTAAAAAATTTTTAAAGGGAAAATTTTAAATTTTTTTTAATTTTTAAATAAAATAAAATTTTAAAAAAAAAAAAAAGGAATTTTTAAAAAAAAAAAAACCCTTTTTTAAAAAACTAAAGAAACCCTTTAATTTGTTTTACTTTTTAAAAAAAAAAAAATTTTTAAAAAAAATCTACATTTGGGTTTTTTCCAAAAATAAAATTTGGGCCCTTTTAAGGGAAGTTTTTTAAAGTTTTTGGTTTTTTAAAAAAAATTTTTTAAAATAAATAAAACCAAAAGTATTTAAAAAATAAAGGGAAATTTTTAAAAACATCAAAGGAAACGGTTTTCAATTTTTTTTTTTTTTGTTTTTAAATTTTTTAAACTTGGGGTTTGAAATTAAATTCAAAAATTTTTTCCCCTTTTTTTTAAATTTTTTGGGTTGCCTTTTTTTTTGGGTTTTTTTCCAGGGTTTTGGGGGGTTTTTTTGGGGTGTAAAAGGGACCTTGAATTTTTTTAACAAAATTTAAAAACCGGGGTTTTTTTTGGGAAAAAAAAAGGTCCTTTCCTGTTTGGGTTTTTTGGAAATTTTTTTTTTAAAATTTTTAAAAAAAACTTAAAAAAAATTTTTTAAATTTTTTGAAAAAATTTTGAAAGGAAGTTTTTAAAAATTTTTTTAAACCATTTTCCCTTTGTGGACCAAAAGGGTTTTTAAAATTTTTTAAGGGTTTGGAAACCTTTGGGTTTTTAAGTTTTTTGGAAATTTTTGGGGGCAGAAAAATTTCCCTTCTTTAAAGGGGTTTTTCTCCCAAAAAACAAAATTAAGAAAAAAGGGGAAATTATTTTGATCCCTCTCCCCTTTTTTAAAGGTTATTTTTTTAATTTAAAATAAAACCCGTTATAATTCCCTTTTTAATTCATTTCAGGGGAAAGGGAAAGATTTTAAAAGTTTTTAAAAAAATTTTAAACCCCTTTTAATTAGTTTTCCCTTCCCCCCCTCCCCTTTTTAGTCCCGGGGTTTAAAACCCAGACTTTCTTTTTTTAGTTTTTTATTTAAATTTTTAAAATTTTTCCTTTAAATTTTTTTTTTATTTTTTTTGAAGGGTTTTTTTTTTATTTAGTTTTGGGCAATGTTATGTTTAAAAATTTTTTTACTTTTAATTTTAAAGACCAAAAAAAAAATTTTAAATGTTTAATTTAAAAATATTTTAAAAAAAAAAAATTTTAAATTTTTTAAAATTATTATTTTTTTGAAATTTTAAATTTTTCAAAATTTGAAACCCCAAAAAAGGGGGGAAATTTTAAAAAATGACCTCACAAATTTTTGGGTAATAAAGGAAATTTTTGGGACTAAAACAAATTTTTAAAAACCCTTTAAAATTTTAATTTTCCCCTTTAATTTTTTAGACCAAATTAAAAAGGGTTTTGCAAACCTTTTGCCCCCTTTAAAAAATTTTGACAAAATTTTAAATAAAAATTTTTTAAAGTAAAATTATTTTAAATTAATGAAAAATTTTTAAAACCCAAAAAAGTTTTAAAATCCCTTTCCATGGCCCTTAAAAGGTTTAAAAACCCCCAACATCCCTTTTTTTTTTTTTTTCTGGGTTTTTTCCCAAAGGGAAAGGGCAAACCCCCCCAGGGAAAACCCCACCTCTTAAAAAAAAGGAAAAAAAATTTTTTTTTCTTTTTTTAAAAATTTGGGGAAAATTTTAAAATTTTTTTAAAAACCCTTTAACCCCGGGAACCAAAATTTGTTTTTAAAACCCCGGGGGGTTTTTTTTTTTGGGGAAAAAAAGGGGTTTAAAAAAATTTTTTAACCCCCCCAAAAGGGGGAAATGGGTTTTTGGGGTTTTTGGGCCCCCCAAAAGGGGGGTTAACCGTTTTAAGGTTTTGGGGGGAAAACCAAAAGGGCCCCCCAAAAAAGGGGGGTCTTTGTTTAAGGTTTGGGGGGAAAAAGGGGAAAGGTTTCTGGGGAAAAACAACCCGGGGTCCCAACGGGGGCCCTTTAAGCCCTTAAAGCCCCAAAATAAAAACCCTTTTTTTTTTTAAAATTTTTTCCCCGGGTGGGCCAGGCCAATTTTCCTAAAATTTAAAGGGAAAATTTTAAAAAAAAATTTTTTTAAACCGGGGTTCCTTTTATTGGGGCAAAACCCTAGTTTGGGTATTAAGTTTCCCTTTTACAGAGTTTAGGGGGTTTTTGGAAAACCTTCCGCCCCGAACTGAAAATTTTTTTTTTAAAAAATGACAAAGTTTTTTTTTTCCTTTTTTCCCCTTTTGGTTTAATTTTCTAAAAGGGGGAAAATTTTTTTTTCCCTCTTTGGGCTTTTCCTCCTGGGGCCGGAAAACCCCTTTAACGGGAAGGTTTTTTTAAAAAAAGGGGAACCGCTAACTGGGTTTTTAAAAAAAACCCCCTTTCCCGATTTCCGCCCTTTTGGGGGGTCCCGGGGGGGGCCCGCTTTCACCTCCAAAAGGTTTTTCTAAACCCCGGGGCCCTTACTGGGATTGGGGGAACCCCCCCCCAAAAAACCCTTTTTAAAAATTTATTTAAAAAAGGGTTTTGGGGGTTGGGGTTTTGGGGGATTTTTGGGAAAAAAGAAAGATGACAAATTTTTTTTTAAAAAGGGGGAAAAAACTTTTGGGAAAAGGGAAAAAGGGGGGTGAATAAAAAAATCCCGGGAAAAAAAAAAACAAAAAAAATTTGGGATTTTTTAAAACCCAAAAAATTAATAAAATTTTTTTAAATTTAGTTTTTTAAACATTAAAATTAAAATTTGAAAAGAAAAAATTTTAAAAAAAAAAAACTTTTTCCCCTTTCACCCAAATGTTAAAAAAAATTTTTTTTTTTTAAAGAAATTAAATTGAAAATTTAAAATTTTGTTTAAAACACTTGGCCGGTTTTTTTTAACTTTTAAAACCCCCTTAAATTATTTCAGAAAATTTTTTTTTTTTTTTAAAATTTTTTTTTTCGGGTTTTGGGGGTTTAAAAAAACCTCCCGGCCTTTAATTTTTTTTTTTACCTTTTTTTTTATTTAAATTCCCAAAAACCGTTTCCCCTTTTTTTCCCCAAAAGGTTTTTCCCTCTGCGGGGCCCTTTTCCCCAAAAATAAAAAATTTAAAAAATTTCCCTTTTTTCCCCTTTGTTTTTAGGGTTTTTTAAACTTTGGGGGGAAACTGTTTTGGAATTCAAAAGGCCCTTGGGTTGATTCCTTTTAAACAATTTAAATTTTTTTTAAAAAACCCCCCGGTTTTTTAAAAAAATTTAAAGGTTTAAAATTTTTTTTTTTAAAAAAGTTTTTTTAAAAAAAATTTTCCTTAAAAAAAAATTTTAAAAAATCAAACCCCATTTGGGGAAAACTCCCAAACGGGGGGTTTGGGTTTAAAAAAAAGGCCTAAAATCCGGGAAAAACCCTGGGAACCAAACCCATTTGGTTTTTTAAAAAGGGAAAAAAGGGGGGTCCCCAAAAAAACCCCCCAACCCCCGGGGGCCCCCCCCCGGGGGGGTTTTTTTAAAACCCGCCGGCAGGTGGGGTTAACGGTGCCCGGGGGCCCCCCCCGGCACGGGGGGGAAACCTCCGTTTTTTAAGGGCCCCCCTTCTTAAGTTTTTTAAAAAAATTTTTCCCGGAAACTGTTTAAAGGTAAAAAATTTGGAAATTTGGGGGGATTTCCCTTGGACTTTTTTGAAAGGCGGGGGGTTTTTTAAAATTTTTAAAATTTTAATGGGGCCCTGAATTAAAAACCCGCCCCCGAAGGCCCTGTGGTTCAAAAAATGGGAAAAAGGGTTGGGTTTTAAACCAAACAAAATCCCCAAACCCCCAAAAAAAACCCGGGAAAATTAAAAATGGAAATGCGGGGGAAAATCTTTTGGAGCAGAAATTTGTTTTTAAAAAAAAAACCCCAAAAAATTAAATATCGGGTTTTAAAAAAATTTTGCCCCAATTTAAAAAAGGCAAGTTAAAAATTTTTGAAAAATTTAAAAGGGAAACCCGGGGGGTTTAAAAAGGTTAAAAAAATTTTTTAAACAAAACGTTTGGTTTTTTTCCCCCTTTCCGGGTTGGGGCGCCCATCTTTAAAAACCCCCTTCCAAAAAAATTTTAAAATCCCCTGGGGGAAAAAAAGAAAAGGGGGGGAAAAAGTGGGCCTTTTAAAAAGGGAAAAATTTTCCCCGACGCGAAAATTTTATTCAAAATTTTTAAAAAAATTTTTCACAAAAAGGGGGTTCCAAGGGAAAAATGGTTTGGCCTTTTTTCCCGGGGGGACTGGGCCGGGTCCTGGAAAGGGGAACCGGTGGGAGCCCCAATTTTTTTTTGGGGGCCCGGGGGGCCCCCCGGGGAGTAGGAGAAAGGGGAAAAGACCGGGGGGGAGAGGGCCCGGGGGCCCGTTATTTCCCCCAGAAAAAAAACTGGGTAAACCAAAAATTTTTGGGTTTCTCCTTTTTTTTAAAAAATTTAAATTAAGGGCCCAAAAACCCAAAATTAGGGCCCCAAAAAAAAAAAAAGGGGTTTTTTTGAAAGGCCCCAGAAGGGTGTGGGCCCCCAAAAAATTTCCGGGGCCCTTCCCGAGCGGGCCCCTGCCCTTTTTACCCCCAAAGGGGGTGAATTTCTCTAAAATTTAAAAGGGGAATTTTAAGGAAAAACATTTTCCCGGGAAAAAAACCCATTGGATTTAAATTAAAATTTTAATTAAATTTTTTTAAAAATTTTTTTTTAAAATTTATTATGTTGGGCCCCCTTTTTTTTCAGCCCCCAAAAAATTTTAAGAAACTTTCTGTTTGGGACGGGATGGGGGTGGGTCCCAACCCCGGCCGGGATTTTTCCCCCCCCCGGGGTTTTGGGCATTCCCCGGACCCCCCCCGGGGGGTGAACCTCCTCTTTGGGGGGGTGGGCCAAACAAAAACTTTCCGGCTTCCCTAAAAAAACAATTTTTCCCCCGGGCCCCTTAGTAGGTTTTCCGTTTTTTTCTTTTTAAAAAGTACCAGCCCAAAAAGGGAAAATTTTTTTTCCCAAAAAGGGGTCGTTTTTACCCCTTTTTAACCCCTTTTATTTTTTTTTAAAAAATTTGGGTTTTTCCCCCCGTCGTGGGGCAGAAAAAAAGGGAAAAGGAAAAACTTTTTGAAAAAATTTTTAATGGGAAAGTTTAAAAAAACCCCTCCCTTAAAAAAAAATTGTGTATTTTCCCCAAATAAAGGGAAACTTTCCCCAAAAAAATTGTAAAAAAAAGGAAAAAAATTTTTCCCCCGGGGAATTGAAAAAAAATTTAAAATTTTTTATAAATTTTTCCCAAAAAAAATTTGGTTTTCGTTGTACGGGTTTTTTGGGGTTTGGGGGGTTTTTTTTCATTTTCCCCTTTACCTAAGACCCTTTTACCCAAAGGCCCCCCTCCCCATTTGGGGGTTTTTCAATTTAAAACCCTGGGGTTACTTAAAATTTTTAAAAATTTTTCCCGGGAAAAATTTTAAAAAAGTTTTTTTGGGGGGTTTCCCTGTTTTTTTTGGGGGGGTCCCTTTTAAAATTTAAAATTTTTGAAAACCCAAAGGCCCCCCCCTGGGGATTTTTAATATTATTCCATTATGTCGTCTCCGTCTTCAGCTGCATTTATGTGCATCCACAATCAGAGGAATCTATAACTGGCCAATACAATCAGATACTTTTAAAAAAAAGAGTACCAAATATTCTGGATTTATTCTAAATGTCAAAATGCAGAATTTCTGTTTCAAAGATTTCTCCCAAAACAATGAGTTCAGAACCTCTGACCTCTGCATGGGAAGGCACACATTTCATCATAAAATGATCAAATATCAATCGACACAATTTCTGTTAATTACATTTCTGTCGGTTAAAGAAGAAGTTATTAATAGCTTGTGCGTGAGCGTTGTTCCACTAGAGCACAGGTGTCAAACACAAGGCCCGCGGCCCGAATCCGGCCCACTACGTCATATGATCACCTTTTCTTAAAAAAAAGAAGAACAAAAATCCTGTGCTTTTATTTTGAAGGTTTCAAATGAAATGGATTTAAGTTTAAAAATTAGAGAAATGTTCTTATGTATAATATTTCAACAACCATCACTACCACGGGGAGAAGACTGGCTCAGACGTGTGTGTGTGTGGGGTTCAGTCAATCACACAAAAGGGGGCGGGGCTCCCTACATCCGGGAAGAGCCTGGAGGGAGCTTCACAGTTTGGCTCTTGGTGATTGGTCCAGCAGGGTCCTCATGTCCAGCAGGGCCTCCTCCACGGACCGGGCCAGACGCGCCGCGTCCGTGTCTTTACAGGCGTTGAAGGACGACACGGCGAAGTTGATGTGGTCGTCCATCGGGTTGTAGCACACGCCGTACCCGTCGGGCACGATGGGGCCGAAGCACATGACGCAGTCCGTCTTGGAAGGCACCTGGAGAGGAGTAAAAGAACTCGGTGACACGTTTTCTTTTTTTAAATAATTGACTCGTGAAGGATCTGATTTATGCCGATGACGGCCAACGTTAGTCACGGAGTTCCACAAGGTTCTGTGCTCGGACCACTTGTATCGGGGTGGCTTTAGCTCAGTGGGGTAAGAGGGCCGTCCTGCAACCGCAAGGTCGTGGGTTCGATCCCCGCTCTCCCCATTAGCTGCAAGTCGAAGTGTCCTTGAGCAAGGCACTGAACCCCCAGTTGCTTCCCGGGCGCTTCACCGCAGCCCACTGCTCCTTAATAACTAAGGATGGGTTAAATGCAGAGAACTAATTTCCCCTTGGGGATTAATAAAAGTGTATATTTATATTTATTTATTTATTCACAGGCTTCCTTTAGTGTGGGTTTCAATAGGTAGCCGATGCATTTAAGGACAGATTGTGTGAAATACCTGACTTGTGGATAAGTTGTAGTGTAAAGCTTTGGCGTAGGTGGAGTCGGTGTAGATGTCGGGTATCAAGAGCTCAGCCTCCACAGCCACCATCTTCAGGCCCAGGAGATGTCGGTCTATGGCCTGGCCACTGATCGCCTGTGGAGACATATAACATAACATCCTTCATACTAGTCACCAAAGTAGTCGTTGCATAATGAAAAATAATTGAGCTTGTGTAATTCTATATTAATATTTGTATTTTTGCAAACAACCAACAGTTAACTCAAACTCCAGTATTTCCTAAAAACAGCTTGAGACTAAGTCTAAGACACCTACCATATATATATATATTAATATAAATACATACAGATATTTAAATACATATATAAATATATTTATATATATATATAAATATATGGTAGGCGTCTTAGACTTAGTCTCAAGCTGTTTTTTATTTATACATATATAAATACACACATATATATATATATAAATATATATATACACATATCATAATATATAAAAACATATATATAAATAAATACATATAAATATATATATCACAGATTTATTCATAAAACATTTTGACAAAAAATAAGTCGTTTTGACAAAAACGAGGAAATAGATTATTTGGAATGACGTCTCATCTGGTGAGGCAAGAGCCTGGAAGACGTTCAAATCAAATCAGGGAATAAAAAAGGATAAAATAAATAAACACAATTGTAAAAGTGAGCAGATAAACCCTCTGTCGGTTTGGGTCTTCACGTGAGATTTATGGACAAGAAACAACAGATGACGGATGCTCACCATGGTCGTGTAGGACCTGTGAGCGTTCACAGCTTTCACCAGGAGATCAACTTTCTCCGTGTTCTGAGAGCAGCAGGAAGGAGACAGCAACGTTACAACGAGTCATTCACCGTTGAACTGTGGTCAGATACCTTTGAAACGGTCACTTCAAACTTTACACATCTTATTACAAAAGTCCTCAGCAATAGAAATATTATTTGTACTCGTTATAAATCCAGAAGGCCAGCCGTAGGATATGAGGCCGGCATTGTGTGCACATGCAGCTGGAAGCCACTCCAGCCTGAGTGTTTAGTTTGATTGACAGCTGGTCGGTTTTCCGCCTAAATGGAGGCGTCCCGTTAAAACGTTCCCACCTGCGTGCCGGGGTCATCGAAGGCCTTGACGAAGGCGGCCGAGGCGCTGGAGGCGGAGCGGATGGTTTCCGTCCGGCCGAGTCTGAACGCTCGCTGGGAGGCGCTTTCATACGTGGCACAGCAGCGCTGGTACATCCTGGAGAGAGGAGAGGATGGAGGCCATAGTTCATGTTGAAGTGTCCTTGAGCAAGGCACTGAACCCCCAGTTGCTCCCGGGCATCACTGCAGCCCACTGCTCCTTAATAACTACGGACGGATCAATGCAGAGAACGATTTACACACAGGGAGAGATTAAAGTTTACATTTCCTTTTCTTTCTTTCTACTGATCATGGTGCATTGAACCAGTTAAAGGAGCAGCGTGGAGGATCTAGTGCCATCTAGTGGTGAGGTGGCAGATTACACCCCGCTGACCTCTGGAGCCATGTTTAGTTTGTTTGTTGCTTCTCCTGTAAATATGGAGGACCCATTCTATAATAACGAAAACACAACCTTTCGTTTTAAGGGGATTATAGACGAATGAAAACATAATTGTAGTTATAGGTATTTGTTCTAAAAGATGCCCCTGAATCCTAGACACTGAAAAAGTTATATATACTATATGTGTAACACTAAGCAGCTTATAATGACAATACAATACAATAATTTAGTTCCTAACCATTTAAAATGTGCATTTGAAGGACATTTCCAAGATGGAGGTTAAAAATATAAATAGTAGAAGTCTACAGACCACATAACATAGTGATGGATTAGCCACTAAAGCTTTTATATAACCTTATTTCTCACACACACAGTAGTACAGGACTCCCAACACAGTTCCATTTAATGACCACAAGGTGGCCATGAGATGCTGTCAGTACAGAATAATCACATATGGTGGTGGTTTAAAACTCACTTTGAGCTTCTTTACACAAAGCTTTCAAGTTCCCCAAGATGCTTTACCCATCAGTCAAAGTCAGATTTAAACTCCACCTATTGCCCCGAGGATAGAACTGAACTCTGAGGGGATCCCTCTCATCTCACCTGTAGTAGGCCAGCTGCAGCGCCATCTGTATGAAGGCATCAGGGCTCATCTTGTGGGTCTTTGGGACATTTTTCCCAAAGTGGCCAAACACCATGACCCTCATCTCCAGGTCTTGGGCCAGTCTGTTATCCAGGAGATGACAGTGAGAACACTGTGCGTGTATATATATTAGGGCTGTGAAACGATTACAATTTTTAATCAGGTTAATCACAGGTTTCTGTGGATTAATCATGATTAATCAAGACAGGCAAGAGCTCCGAGAAGAGTTGTTGACGGGGGGGGGGGGGGGGGGGGGTGCAAGTGACTTTTTTTCGTCCCGATGTGTGCGCACACGCCGGCATCCGAGCTCTGCAGCGCGCGAGACGGAGATTGGAGTCGTGTTAACGCGACACGTAGAGACAGAATGACATGCTGCTGGAGAGACGACCAACAACAAACGGATTGGAAGCTCATTCTGCGCATGCGTTAAATGCGTTAAAAAAACAAAACTAATTAATCCTGTAATTTAATTAACTGAGTTAACGCGTTATTTTTCACAGCACTAATATATATATATATATACTGTATATATATAAATATTACAATCTGCTCTCACGTGTTCATGGCGTGCTGGGCCTTCTCAATGTCCTTCTTGATCTCAGGTGTGATGTTGAAGAGCAGTTTCTGGGGCGTGGCCAAAGGCATCATGGGAGAGGGAGTCGTCTCCGGCTTCCTCCTGAAAGATGAGTCACACGAGATGAAGAACTAGGTGATAACTGATGAAGCCGCAGGTGTCCAGGTGGGAGTTTCTCTCCTCACAGAGTCTCATCTACTCACGTGTATTCCACCACGTGGTCGATCAGGGCCACGATAGGCGGACCCTCGGCCGGGGCGTGCTCGTAGTTAGCGCCGCACGTCCCGTCGACTCCCACAATAAACTGGAAGAGATCAGAAACTTTTAGAGAACAAGACTATATATATATATATAATATAAATAAGTAGAACAGGCTTCAGACCTGCAGTGTCTTGTCAAACCAGCGGTTGGCGCTGTTCCACCTGCTCCCTCCTCCGTGCAGCATCTGGACTGCAGCACTGCTGCGGTATCCCTCATCGGCCACTGGAGGCGCCGCTCCATCCAGGCACAGCGTGAAGATGCTCCTCTGGATGACGGACACGGACTCTCTGTTGGTCTCATCTGGACACAAAGAAACCCTCATGTCACAGCAACAGTTTGACTCAATCAAGATGTATGTTTGTTTGAGGATGCATCCATTACAATCTGTTATTGTAATGTGTTCAATGTCAACACAGCTCAGAAGCCACTAAGAAGCCACTAAGAAGCCACTTGGAAGCCAGCTTCTCGGTGGAGACCCTCGGCTCACCCTGGGTGAGGGTGGCGTAGGCGCGGCCCCAGGCGTCGCGGTGCTGCGTGGTGAGGATGCCGACGGGCTCCACGTCGCTGTGCGGCGAGGATCTGCAGATCTTCTCCAGCTGGACACAGAACTCATCGGCCGTCAGCGGCCTCCCGTCGCTGTGGTACACCTCCAACGCATAGAACTGAGGAGAGACAAGAAGGGGTTCGTCAGGCTCCGTCAGGCCCCGTCAGACCCCGTCAGGCTCCGTAAGGCTCCGTAAGGCTCCGTAAGGCCCCGTAAGGCCCCGTAAGGCTCCGTCAGGCCCCGTAAGGCTCCGTCAGGCCCCGTAAGGCCCCGTAAGGCTCCGTCAGGCCCCGTAAGGCTCCGTCAGGCCCCGTAAGGCTCCGTAAGGCCCCGTAAGGCTCCGTCAGGCTCCGTCAGGCTCCGTAAGGCTCCGTCAGGCCCCGTAAGGCTCCGTCAGACCCCGTCAGGCCCCGTAAGGCTCCGTCAGGCTCCGTAAGGCCCCGTAAGGCTCAGTCAGGCTCCGTCAGGCCCCGTCAGGCCCCATCAGGCCCCGTCAGGCTGGTTGATACCAGTTGTCCGGTTCCTCACCTGGAGGTTGTGGACCACGGCGATGTGGCGAGGCGGGCTGGAGGTCTTGGCGTGGTTCACCACGGAGTCTCTCTTCAGACCGGGGACCCGGCAGGACGACAGCACCTCGTAGTACTGGTTCATACACAGAGGCTTCCCCCCCATGTGCTCCACCGGCAGAGTCTCACTGCAGAGACAAGAGCTGCTCTCACTGCGGTTCCTTTGGTCCTGAGGTCAAAGGTCAGGGATGTCCGATGTCTACAGACTCTAAAGTCACATTTGTGATTTGGGGCGATACAAAATAAACTGAGGTCTTCCTTCCTTTCTTCCTTGCTTCCTCCTTTCCTCCCTCCGTCTCTCCATCCATCCTTCCATCCACCCATCCTCCCTCTCTTCCTTCTCTCTATTCCATCCTCCCTCCCTCTCTTCCTTCCTTCCCTTTATTCCTTCTTTCATCCCTCCCTCCCTCCCTTCCATCCATCCATCCTCCCTCGGTTCCTTCCCTTCCCTCCCATCCTCCCTTCCTTCCTTATTTCGTCCCTCCCACCCCCTCTACCTCCTTTCCTCCCTCCCTCCATCAT
Source organism: Pseudoliparis swirei (assembly GCF_029220125.1). Taxonomy (NCBI): domain Eukaryota; kingdom Metazoa; phylum Chordata; class Actinopteri; order Perciformes; family Liparidae; genus Pseudoliparis; species Pseudoliparis swirei. The sequence goes on along the minus strand of NC_079402.1, from coordinate 1,569,449 downwards.
TCCTTCCATCCATCCATCCACCCTCCCTTCATTCCCTCCCTCCTTACTTCCTTCCCATCGCTTCCTTCCTCCCTTTCTCCCTCCCTCTCTCCCTTCCTTCCTTCCTTCGTCCCTCCTATCCTTCCCTCCTTCCTTCCCTCCTTCCTTCCTTTACAGTAATGACAAACTGAAGGTAAGAGACACGACTATTATCGGCCAATCAGGAGGCGGCTCTGAGCCGAGCACTTACTTGTCGATCATCATCTTGAAGTCTAAAACTCCTGCTATCAGTTTGGCGGCAAATCTGAAAATAGAGATTATGATTTAATTAAATTAAAAGCATTAAAAAGCTTTACAGTTACAAACAGCATGAAGTGAGAGGAGCTACACGGTGGAGTCGTTCCACGTTGTAAAAGGTTGTTAAAACACTCAAACCGGCATTCACCTTATCTGCCCCTGCTTATCGCTGAAGTTCATGCGGGGCAACACCAACCCGGGACTTGAATGCACCACGACGGGCAGCCGGTAGTCGAGATACGCAACCTGCACCCACCACTCTGACAGCTGCAGAGCGGTCAACAGCTGGTCAGCGGTTATGAACACAGAGAGGCCAGCGGGCTTTGTGATGGAGCCTCACCCAGTTCTCCGTGGACCGGGCCCTCGCCTCCAGGCCCCTCTGGAGCCGCTCTCCGACCCCCCCGGCCTTCTGGAACTCGGCCACCAGCTCCTTGGCGTGCCTCAGCTCCTCGGCCTCCACGATGGGCTCCAGGGCGCTGATGTAGCGCTCGCAGGTCTGCTGCAGGGGGGGGACGGGCAGGCCGGGCAGGCCCCTCTGGTGGGTCAGGTACCGGCCGGAGACCCGGGTCACCGACACGGGCTTCACCAGGTGACAGGGTTTCATCAGGCAGCAGGGCTTCGGCATCCCCACCTTCACCTGAGAGACGAGGGGAACGTTAAAGAAAGGAAGGAACACGTCTGTGGGGTCGTTTGGAGAACTAACTGAAACACTTCCTGGCTTGCTTTGCTCTTCAATTCCATTGTTGTAGTTTTTAAATCACTTATTTTGAGATGGCATCCGCTTTCAAATATGCCCTCAAGCGTCCCACCAATGACTCTAAACTAGATCCTTCAATGCAACAAAATCACCTCCTGATGAATCTGGCTTCTTAATTAATCTTTTTTAAATCTTCGAAAGAAAACCTCAGACTGGACTTCAGACGATTCTCAGTGGAAGTTGTTTGCGTTTTGCAGCATGTGAGCAAACACGTGATTCTGAGCCACCACGCCCCGCGCTGCAGGTACACGAGCCGGAGGGTCAATGTTCAGCCCGCCAATAGGGACAAATAATACGTCCCGATCAGAAGGCCTGAAAGGGAAGTCAGTGGTGGGTTGTCTTCAACCTGAACCTCTGCTCTCTGAAGTCTGTGAGAAGATGACCCCACACTTGATGGAAGTATTAACTTATACATGCTTCCTTTGGACAACATCATCAGGAAACACTCCATAAACGTTCATTGTTATGCAGATGATGCTCAATTATATCCATCGATACAACCAGAGGAGAGCAACCAGCTCGCTAGACTTCAAGATGTCTTAAACACATAAAAACACGATGAGCTGCAACTTCCTGATGTTAAACTGACAAAACAAAGTTATATTACTGTGGACAGAGATCAATGATCTGGTAACACCGCTGTACAGAATCTCTGTTCTCTATGAACTCGTCCTTTAACTCCCACAGACCCCGATTCTCGGGAACAGACAGGGTGACGTCACTAAAAGGCGACATGTGACCGCTAGAGGGAGCCTGCGCTCAGCGAGTCAGCGGAGACACAAGAAGCGAACATCTAACGGTCATCAAGAGGATGACGTCATATTAAATCCCAATGCACGTGCGACTCAGTTAATGGCTACCCCCCCCCCCCCCATCCATCACTGAATTACTTTTTTATTTTTGTACAGATCTGATGGTCAAACATGTAAAAGCTCAAAAGGAAACAGCGACGTTACTGTCTATATCTAATATAACATAAATATACGTATGTGTATGTCTCGTGATATTTAAATGGTCTTCGGGCATGTTAACGTTACTCCCAGCAGGTGCATTTACTCATAATTATGATCGTAGTGATTAGCATCGAGCTAAGACCAAAAAGACCAAAGAGTATTAAACATGTCGCGTCGTCTCGGTCCATCTTACGTGTCTTTTATCTCACGTTATATTGAATCTTAGTGAACCACCTTTGACCCACTTAGCTTAGCTACCGTTAGCTGCTAGTCTAGGTTTACTACGAGCTAGGTTAGCATGCGTTGGTAACAGTTAGCACTCGCGTCAGTTATGTAACTATCTTTAACTGGTCGATCAACCTCATGGAGGTGATCTCAAGCCAATAGTTCGAAGGTCAGTCGTATCGATGTCATGACTTTTGCTCCAGTTGGCTTAGCAAAGTGTAAACAAGCCAGATCGGCTAAACGTGTGAGTTACTTACCATCGTTCTCCTGCAAATGCCCCACATGCTGCCCAGAGGAACCCGGGTCGGTTCCGGTCGGTCAGCGATCAAAGTGCAGCACGAGCTGTCAGAGCCGCGGACTGTGGACCGGTCAGAGCCGGGAGAGAGAGGCTGGCACCGGGCACAGGTCAGCTGCTGAGCACCGCAGCAAGGCTCTGAGTGTGGGTGTGACTTACTGGAGGAGTCATAACTCATAACCTCTCATGATTAATAAACCACCGTGTTATAGTTATATATATATGTGTATTTATATATATATATAACTATATATATATAGTTATAGTTATAGTTATATATATATATATATAAATACACATATATATATATATATATATATATATATATATATATATGCATGTGATATAACATGTCCTTATGAAAGAGGGACTTAAAGGAACCATGTTATTATGCTAGTACATCAATTTTGATAAAATTCATGGCACTAGAATAAAGTTATGGAAGTCCATTTTTGACATTTTGAGAACAAAATTAGGATCCTGTAAGTCAGTATCTCATAATTATGATTTAGCATCTAATTATTATGACTTAATATATCTCAGAATTTCGAGTTACTATCACATAATTATGAAATACTATCTAATAATTTCGACTTACTGTCTCAAAATTATGACTTAGCATCTCATTATTATGACTTTCTATCTCATAATTAAGACTTAGCAACTCATCATTATGACTTACCGTCTCATAATTTCGATTTACTATAGTATATCATAATAATAAGATGCTAAGTCATGATTATGAGATAGTATCTCATTATTATGAGATACTATCTAATAATTTCGATTCACTGTCTCAGAATTATGAGATAGTATCTCATTATTTCTACTTACTATCTCATAATTATCACTTATCATCTCATTATTATGACTTAATATCTCATAATTAAGACTTAGCAACTCATAATTATGACTTAGCATCTCATCATTTTTACTGAATATAGTATATCATAATGATAAGATACTAAGTCATGATTATGAGATAGTATCTCATAATCATGACTGACAGAATCCTCTTTTAAAGAAGCAGTTAAAATCGGAGAGAGGGCGAGTGCAATCACTGGTGGCACTTTTTGACTAGTAGTGGCACTTTTTGACTAGTAGTGGCATCTGCTGGCAACTGCTGGCAACTGCTGGCAACTGCTGGCAACTGCTGGCAACTGCTGGCAACTGCTGGCAACTGCTGGCAACTGCTGGCAACTGCTGGCAAGTGCCACTGAGTGCCAGCGTCGCTAGGGGGATCTCGCCCCTACTGTAAAATCGATGTACTGTTAGCAGCCTATAATACAATATAACCGGGGACGCAGTTCGCCGTTCGAACAGCAGGCGGCAGTAATGCGCTGCGGTTTCTTCAAATCTACCTGAAACCCGCGTAGAAGAAGACTGTTATCCTCACCATGGCGGAAACAGAGCAGCAGTCAGGTAAAGGCTGATCGCTATTGAACCGCTTTTGAAGCTTCTGCATCGCCGTTGCTCTCTCGTGTAAACTATGTTAACGTTAGCAGGTGCTGCACACTACCAAATAAAACAATAAGTCGTTCATTAACTTTTTCGGTTGGTAGATATAATCCTAGGAGTCATATTGCCGCTGTCCTCGGGCAGACAACATCCCTAACGTTACATTTTAAATAACTTAAAATTCCCGCCAGTGTTTTGGTTAATTAACTTTTACACACTTGAAGTCGTGCTCCATAATGTTTAATTATCAGTCGGTGTCAAACTCATAAACAAAGAACATTCTCGAAAGGGGTTAGCTAGCACGGAGAGGCAATGTGCGCGAGACAGTTCAGTCTGCAGAGGAGCTTCACGTGCGATGAAGAACGTCGGAATTGAGGAAGTGTGTGTGATATAATCATGAATGGAGCAAGTATTTATGTATCTTTCTGCTTAAAGCTGTAACAGTGCCGCCGTCATCGTGTTTGGCCAAAGCAGCGCAGGCCATGTCCTGAATTGTAGTCCCGAGTTTGAGCCGATAGCTCAAAAAAATATAGGATCCTACAAATCCCAGAGTACACCTGAAGGCATCTTTCCATCCACCCTTTCTGCCTGGTAGACATTCATATCTTATTAAATCCACTTTGTAAACACGACAACTTCAACTGGCATTTGGTTGATTAAATATTCTATGGTCTGATTTGTATCTGTTTTGTTTATTTATTTGTTTTTGTACTGCATAATCTTTTAATATGTATTGTACGTTGCTCTTTTAAGTAAGTAAGTAAAGTTAAAAAGTGTCACAGTGCAATACAGTAGTCAATTAAAACGATTTGTCAATAACAGGCCAAAACATTACAACAGTTAAAAGAGCAAAGTACAATACACTAAAAGATGGAACAGTAAAATAAATAAACAGAGGAGATAAAAAGCAGGCCGTAGAATATTCAAATAAACCAAATGCCAGTGTAAATGGGTATGTGTTGAGATGGAGTTTAAATAAAAATGCGTTGCTATTTAACTGTTGAAATGTGTTGGACCCTGTTATTATCAATTTATTTTAATGGACTATAACAATTTGTGACCCTATTGTCTGTGATAAGTGCAAAATAAATAAACCTTACTTACTTATTAACAATATCAGATTAAGTAAATATATAATATTTTAATTTGGAAAAATACTCCGCTGCCAAAACCAATAATATATCTGCTGCATGTCTAAACTGCAACTGTCTTTTGACATCTTGTCTTTTCTTAAACTAATGTAGGGTCCACTCTCGAGGATGAAGCGCATGAAGTCCCAGGCGGCGGCGTCGCCTTCATGGTCCCCAAGAAAGAAATCAGCATGGTGCCCGACATGAGCAAGTGGAGGAGATCTCAGGTAGAACCAAGAACATGTCGACCTGATCCGCGTCGCACTGAGACGGGTTTCTCCCAGACTGAAAGGGGAATTTGTCTTTTTTAAATGAATCTCTTGACAATAATAATGGTTATCTGCAATTATAGTGTCCAATATGTGAAATATTATTCCTATCTGTCATTTAAAACTGTACATACTAGCACCTTTCTTGTTCTTGTTCATATAACCACCTCCTGTATAGTGTTTTCTTTTATATTTTGTATTATTATAGTGTTGTTTCTAACCTGCACTAGATGTCCAATGTGTCTGGACTGCTGGTCTAGGGCCACAGTGGCAAATATAAAGCTTGAATCTTGAATCTTGGAGGCTTTGTTCACACCTGTCGGCTTGCTGTAGTTGTTTAGTGAGTTTATGATTTGAAACCGATAAAAATAATAATGAACCCTTTGTAGAGCGATGGCAGATATTCTGTTCTTGAAGGGCACGTAGAGAGGTTTGTGTTGTTTTCGTCCATCACGGTGGAACATGGGCTCAAAGGCCTCGGAGCGATACTCCTCACTCTCAAAGCGTTGGTTTCAGTTTGTCTGATCCTCTCTCTCTCTCTCTCTCCCTCACAGGCGTATGCCGACTACATGGGCTTCGTCCGGACTCTGAATGAAGGTGTGAAGGGAAAGAGCTTCACGTGTGACTATAACGTGTCAGAGGTATGTCGTCGTTCACATCGGGGACGTCGCCGCGACGACGTGCTCGGGTCTCGCGTGGCGGTTCTGAGGAGACGACTTCCTGTCGCCTCCTTGTTTTTTGAAGCTGTGTCTCTGGGAAAGCCGTCGGTCGACTTTACAGGAGCTGCTGATCTCATTCAGAATAATCTAATGTTTATACTTGTTAAGTTGGTCTGAGAACAGAAACGTAACTCTTGAAGGTCCCGGAGGTTTTCCATCTGATGCTCAGCAGAGTGAACCCAGAGCTAAACACGCTGTCCAGGTGTTTCTTTAATGATGATGGTAAATATCACTTGCAGTGTTGCTATGGTTACGGTTGTCTTGTTGTGTGACAGACGGTGGAGAAGTTACTCGATCTGTTGGAGACTCTGGACCGGTGGATAGACGAGACTCCTCCTGCTGACCAGCCGTCACGCTTTGGGAACAGGGCCTACAGGACCTGGTACGCCAAACTGGATCAGGTCAGTGCACACACACACACACACACACACACACACACACACACACACCTACATAACCTGAGACTTTCTTAACAACAAGTGACAGTTGTACACATGTCAGTTATTGCCTAAGCCGTCTAAAGATGTGCGTTACGACGCAGTAGACATCACGGGCCACTCGTCTCGTGCTTTAACACACAAAGTGCCCCGAATGTCTGAATCTAGTTTATAATTTGAGTTTATGTGACTTTTATTATTATTATTATTATTAAACGTTTATTTAACCAGGTGAATCCCATTGAGATTAAAAATCTCTTTTTCGAGGGCGATCTGGACAAGACGGACAACAACATGAGAAACACAAAGTTACAAAGAAAAAAAACATAAACACACACGTGTGTGTGTGTGTGTGTGTGCGTGTGTGTGTGTGTGTGCGTGCGTGCAGGAGGCTGAAGCTCTGGTGGCAGCGGTGCTCCCAGCTGACCGATGTGCTGCAGCTCCAGAGATCGCCGTCTACCTGAGGGAGTCCGTGGGGAACGCCACCAGGATCGACTACGGCACCGGTAACCGATGGTTACTCCGTCTCTGTGCATCTCTAAGTCTCGTTATGGGACTGAAGAACCAGTTGAACTGCTCATGTGTCTCTCATGGTCCCGCCCGTGTTCTTACTCTTAACACGAGGAGTTATTCCAAACCTTGATCCAACCCGGCCATCTTTAAAGGTGAAGAGTTCTCGTCAGACCCACTGCGACCGAGCAGACGTGTGTGGATGTTAATCATCTCTGAGATGTGCCTCCATCCCAATGAATGAAGTGAAATGGGGTTTTAGTTGGTGGTGCTATGTTCTCTGGATGATCTGCAGCAACAGACTCTCTGGAGAGGCTTTGCTGGTTGGATTGTCAACATATTTAAACTTAAATGTGCAGGATGACCTTAAAACATGTTTGAATGGTTTCTATCTGTAACCAGATGTGATCTCCTGCTCCAGTTGTTTGTGTCACAGCTCTTCTGGCATGTGTTCTGACGTCATGCGTGTATTACGCTGTAGTTACACCACATGGACACCAGGGGGTGCTCTCGTGTCAGAAGTAGGCCTGACTCAGAGCTTACTTCAGTATTTTCTTGGTTCTTCACCTCACAGTCAAATTAAGAGACTGTGGAGAGTTAAAGTGAAGCTGCTGCTCTCTGAAGACCTGTGGTGTGTGTGTTGTGTGTGTGTGTGTGTGTTTGTTCGTTCTCAGGTCATGAAGCTGCCTTCGCTGCGTTCCTCTGCTGCCTCTGCAAGGTCGGAGCTCTGCAGGCCGACGACCGGCTGGCGATCGTCTTCAAGGTGTTTAACAGGTGAGTAAGTGTGTAAGTGTTTGTGTGTTTGTGTGTTCCTGCAGACTGAGCGACGTTGTGTTACTGCAGGTATCTGGAGGTCATGCGGAAGCTGCAGAAGACGTACCGGATGGAGCCGGCGGGGAGCCAAGGCGTCTGGGGCCTCGACGACTTCCAGTTCCTGCCCTTCATCTGGGGAAGCTCCCAGTTCGTAGGTACGAGTCTCGCCTCGGGGCGCCTTCACACCTGTCGACCGGCTAATCTGGTCCAGGTGGTTCAGACTTCCATGGATGCATCTCGATGGACAGATGGAACCTCTCTGTCCTATAATATTATTATTATTATTATTGTTATGGTTTCTATGTTTCAAACTCAACCAGGGAGACATTTACATATTTTTTAGGGGGCAGTTTTTGCCCCACCGACTAAAATCCAGGAGCATTTAAATAGAAATGAAATAGAAACTTTTGAAAAAACATTTAACCTATGTTATAAAATAATAAATATACTTTTTTAGGCTTACAGTATATGAGCAATTGTCATAAATATGTCAATAATATGACTATTAGGCAGTAATTAGACTATTCGGCAATTAGTACTCTACAGATTCAAAGTGTTATCTTAGATTTTTTTAACAGAAAACATAAATCAGACAATATTCAATTTTATTCTTATTTCTTTGTGGTTATTTATTGTTCTTTTTTTCTTGTTTCTTTGTTTTTTTATAATTAAAAATTATATTTATCTATTTTTTGTGTACCCAGTATAGGCAGTACAGATGGGACGCACACAACAAAGAACAAACAATAAAACGCTATTAAATTATCTAATTGATGCCTACTTTAAAACATTTTTTTAAAGAAGCAGAAAATACCCAAAGAAGATCATGAATCTGACTGGCATGAATTCCTCCGGCTGACGGTTTATACAGTGAAGATAAAACGGGACTAATGTCGTTACCGTCCGTTACCATTTCCACGGGGCTTGATCTCAGGTCATGGGAAGACCAATGGCGCCCCCTGTTGGTGAACACGTGCACTTACAGCTCATTCTCTCCCCCGGTCAGATCACCCGACGGTGGAGCCCCGGCACTTCATCGATGAGAGGGTGGTGAACGAGCACCACCAGGACTACATGTTCCTGGAGTGCATCAAGTTCATAAACGAGGTGGGCAGAGGAAACTGAGTTATGTTTATATATCTGCTCTGACGTTCACTTTTAAACATATTTATATCTATATCGATGTTTGGTATTGACTATACGTCGTGCGCCGAGCTCTTGGTTTCTTGGAGGAGTTGACTTCTGTTCCCAGAACTCCAGATTTTAACGGAGTGCTGCCCTCTAGTGGACATTAGCCTCACTGCGTGGTCACACATATATAACATTACTTTTGTCTCTTCCTGTATCTTATTTGTTAACTTTTTAGATTATTTAGCAGTGAGATATGTTATATATAACATTGTTGATATATATATATTTATATATTCTAGGTATATATGTATATATATTATAGACATATATATATTTATATAATAGGTATTTATATATTATAGATATATATATATATTAGACGACATATATGTCTAAATATATTTGTATATATATTTCTATATATATATATATTTCTAAATATATATACATGTCTAAATATATATACATACATGTCTATATGTCTACATTTATATTTACATGTCTAAATATATATATATATATACACATGTCTGTGTATAAATATATATATATATATACAGCTACATCAGTACAAAGTCTACTTAAATAAATATATATATACAGGACTGTCTCAGAAAATTAGAATATTGTGATGAAGTTCTTTATTTTCTGTAATGCAATTAAAAAAACAAAAATGTCATGCATTCTGGATTCATTACAAATCAACTGAAATATTGCAAGCCTTTTATTCTGATTTATTGCTGATTATGGCTTACAGCTTAAGAAAACTCAAATATCCTATCTCTAAATATTAGAATATCATGAAAAAGTATACTAGTAGGGTATTAAACAAATCACTTGAATTGTCTAATTAACTCGAAACACCTGCAAGGGTTTCCTGAGCCTTGACAAACACTCAGCTGTTATAAATCTTTTTTTTAACTTGGTCTGAGGAAATATTAAAATTTTATGAGATAGGATTTTAGAGTTTTCTTAAGCTGTAAGCCATAATCAGCAATATTAAAAGAATAAAAGGCTTGCAATATTTCAGTTGATTTGTAATGAATCCAGAATGCATGACATTTTTGTTTTTTTAATTGCATTACAGAAAATAAAGAACTTTATCACAATATTCTAATTTTCTGAGACAGTCCTGTATATGTCTAAATATATAAATACATATATATATATATCTTTATATGTGTGTGTGTGTGTGTATATATATATATATATACAGCTACATCAGTACAAAGTCTACTTAAATAAATATATGTTTATATATGTCTATATATATACATATATATATATCTTTATGTAGACATTGAACTGATGTAGCTGTATATATATGTCTATATATATATATATATATTTATGTAGACATTGTACTGATGTTGCTGTATATATATATATATATATATATATACATACACACACACACACTGATGTAGCTGCTGTAAAGCTTTGTCCGGGAAGAGGAAGATGGGATTTTGCCAGAAAGACCCAACGGCTTTGTTTCTGCTGTGGAGAGGAAAAGGAGGGGAGGGAAGTAGAGGAGGGCGTAGTGGAGCAGCTACATCCTTCACCTCCTTCCCTCTGCTTCCTCCTCCTCCTGCCGTGTGACCTCTCCCTCCTCCTCACGGACATGAGAGGTCATGATGGGATGCTGCTGCTGTGGAGGACAGAGGCCGATGAGGTGCTCCTCATCCGTTGAGTTTTAACGTGTTCGTGTTGGATGTGGACAGGAAGTGAGCCGCTACGTATTTTGGGAACGGGTTAATTGTTCATCGTTTAGCTTTTAAATTAATGAGAGGACCATGTGAGGATGTTTGATAACATCTACACATAATATCTCTGGTTTTGTGTCCATGGAAATCCTCGAAGTCATGACATTTTAAAATGGTTATTTACAGTTCCTGGAAAAGTCATGAAACAAATCTAAAAGGTTTTATGAAGTGTTATATTCATATGTTCATTCAGGCGGTGTGTATATACCGTATGCTTTGTAATGGCTGTGAGCCGCCTTCATCCCACACAACCACCTCCTCTTCTCTGGAAACCAGAGAGACGCCTGCTCTGAACTTCAGGATGTCTTTGAGTTGGTAGTACGGGTGGATGAATGATGGATGGATGGATGGATGGATGAGGGATGGTTGGATGAGGGATAGGTGGATGATGAATGGATGAATGATGGGTGGATGATGATGGATGGATGAATGATGGGTGGATGGATGGATGATGAATGATGGATGGATGATGGGTGGATGATGAGGGATGGATGTTTGATCGACGGATGAGGGATAGGTGGATGATGGATGGATGATGAATGGATGGATGAATGATGGTTGGATGAGGGATGGATGTTTGATGGATGGATGGGTGGATGAGGGAAGGGTGGATGAATGATGGATGGTGTTCTGTGTGTTCCATCCCATGATGCATGTCTGCGGCGCCTTAGTTCAATAGTTTCCCGGCTAACGGGACATTGAGGTTCTTCTAGGTTCTTCTTCTACTCGTGTCACGTAACTGAGAACCAGAGACTCCTCCAGAGGAAGTCCACGGAGACGACCGCAAGAGGTTTGTTTAACTCTCGGTAACCATAGCAACAATACAGAGGCTCCACAGTTAACTCTTAACTCTCAGTGTTGTATAAAAACAAGACTCTTGGATCTACTACCTCACCGTGTACTTCTACTACCTCATCGTGTACTTCTACTAGCATTCAATACTCCAAATGTACTAGTATGTTCCTCCCTTTCACACACGTGTGGCTACTTCAAACTCACTCTTTGTATTCACACACTGTGTGTGTGTGTGTGTGTGTGTGTGTGTGTGTGTGTGTGTGTGTGTGTGTGTGTGTGTGTGTGTGTGTGTGTGTGTGTGTGTGTGTGTGTGTGTGTGTGTGTGTGTGTGTGTGTGTGACTTCCTTCCCCACATGCTGCTGTGAATCACTCCTTCCTCCAGGGAATACGGTCTGCTCCACCCCCCCTTCCTCCCTCCTCCATGCCCCTCCCCCATGTGTTCTCAGGCGAGGCCCTGGAAAGTGTCTGGAGGGGGGGATGGAAAAAGGAGGGGGGGTTGTTGGATGGATGCCCAGGGGGCTCGGTTTGGATCCCCTGCCTCGGGGGGAACGGTCTTCACTCGAGTTATGAATCCATTCATTCTATTGTTCTGCTGTATATTCTGACTCTAGACTTTATTATTTATCTTTATCTGGATGTTTTCTGTAACAACAACAAACAGTTTGTTCTGCATATTAAAGGCGGAGAATTCGTCGTAATCATGTTTCCGTGATTGCCGATGAGCTTTTCTCCCGTCGTCATCTTCAAGAAGAACAAACCGACGAATGATTAGAAAAACGTGTCCCCAACACGGCCACTGGGGGCGCTGTTGCATTCTGGTGAACGCAGCGTTTAAAGTTTCACTCGAGACGAGCCGGACGGCCACAGAGATGATCTCCACGGGGTCAAAGGTCAACGCAGCGGACGGATCTTCATCTGGAGATCAAAGATGAAATGAGATCTCAAACCTCGACCTCCTGGTTCGTTTTAAATACTTTTCTTTTGGCTGAAAACGGAAAAAAATATTTAATTGTGACGTCATGTAGGGACATCGTTTATATAATTATGAGCTGATGTCATCTTTAATGGACTGTGATGAACCACACGACATCGTGAACAGAACTTATGACCTGGACACGTCCTGCAGGATAAAAGTCACTTTTAAGAACTACAGAACTGGTCCTGGTTTCAGCCTCGGTGATGGGTTCTGCTGGGGACCCGGTTCTGCTGGGGACCCGGTTCTGTAGCCAGAATGAAGTCGTCCATAGAAACTAAAGCTAAATCGTCTCCTGCTCCGGCCGTCCAGAACCTCTTGGTTCCCTGGAACCTGGATCAGGACCTCGATCCAACGACCCGACCTTTGATTCTGTGGGAACGCTGTGTCTGTAGAAGACTGGAGGTGGAGTCATCCTGGTCTTCATCAGTGTGTGATGAAAGGTACCTGAAGAGAAGAACTGCTTCATGAGCTGCGTTGTGTGAAGGTGGAGGTTGTGACGTTGTTGTTGTTGATCATTCAAAACATCACAAATGAATTCAGCACAAAGCAGCAGGGGAGAGCTCAGGACCAGTGACTGGAGCGGATTGGTTACTCTCTCCCTCTCTCCCTCTCCCTCTCTCTCTTTCTCTCCCTCTCTCTTTCTCTCTCCCTCTTTCTCTCTCTCCCTCTCTCTCCCTCTCTCCTCTTTCTCTCTCCCTCTCTCTTTCTCTCTCTCCCTCTCTCTCCCTCTCTCCTGTCTCTCTCTCGCCCTCTCTCTCTCCGTCCTGCAGATGAAGACCGGTCCGTTTGCAGAACACTCCAACCAGCTGTGGAACATCAGCGCCGTCGCTTCCTGGTCCAAAGTCAACCAGGGCCTGGTCCGGATGTACAAGGCCGAGGTACAGCGCTCTCTCGCTCTGTGTCTCTCTCTCTCTCACTCTGTGTCTCTCTCTCTCTGTGTCTCTCTCTCTCTCGCTCTGTGTCTCTCTCTCTCTCGCTCTGTCTCTCTCTCTCTCGCTCTGTGTCTCTCTCTCTCTCGCTCTGTGTCTCTCTCTCTCTCACTCTGTCTCTCTCTCTCACTCTGTGTCTCTCTCTCTCTGTCTCTCTCTCTCGCTCTGTGTCTCTCTCTCTCTCACTCTGTGTCTCTCTCTCTCTCTCTCTCTCTCGCTCTGTGTCTCTCTCTCTCGCTCTGTGTCTCTCTCTCTCTCTCTGTGTCTCTCTCTCTCACTCTGTGTCTCTCTCTCTCACTCTGTGTCTCTCTCTCTCGCTCTGTGTATCTCTCTCTCGCTCTGTGTCTCTCTCTCTCTCACTCTGTGTCTCTCTCTCTCTCACTCTGTGTCTCTCTCTCTCACTCTGTGTATCTCTCTCTCACTCTGTGTCTCTCTCTCTCACTCTGTGTCTCTCTCTCACTCTGTGTATCTCTCTCGCTCTGTGTCTCTCTCTCTCACTCTGTGTCTCTCTCTCTCACTCTGTGTCTCTCTCTCTCGCTCTGTGTATCTCTCTCTCGCTCTGTGTATCTCTCTCTCGCTCTGTGTCTCTCTCTCTCGCTCTGTGTCTCTCTCTCGCTCTGTGTCTCTCTCTCGCTCTGTGTATCTCTCTCTCGCTCTGTGTCTCTCTCTCTCGCTCTGTGTCTCTCTCTCTCGCTCTGTGTCTCTCTCTCTCTCGCTCTGTGTCTCTCTCTCTCTCACTCTGTGTCTCTCTCTCGCTCTGTGTCTCTCTCGCTCTGTGTCTCTCTCTCTCGCTCTGTGTATCTCTCTCTCGCTCTGTGTATCTCTCTCACCTGTGTCTCTCTCTGTGTCTCTCTCTCTCTCTGTGTCTCTCTCTCTCACTCTGTGTCTCTCTCTCTCACTCTGTGTCTCTCTCTCTCGCTCTGTGTATCTCTCTCTCGCTCTGTGTCTCTCTCTCTCGCTCTGTGTCTCTCTCTCGCTCTGTGTCTCTCTCACTCTGTGTCTCTCTCACTTTGTGTCTCTCTCTCTCACTCTGTGTCTCTCTCTCTCACTCTGTGTCTCTCTCTCACTCTGTGTCTCTCTCTCACTCTGTGTCTCTCTCTCACTCTGTGTCTCTCTCTCACTCTATGTATCTCTCTCTCTCACTCTGTGTATCTCTCTCTCACTCTGTGTCTCTCTCTCGCTCTGTGTCTCTCTCTCTCACTCTGTGTCTCTCTCTCTCTCTGTGTCTCTCTCTCGCTCTGTCTCTCTCTCTCTCTCTGTCTCTCTCTCTCTCACTCTGTGTCTCTCTCTCACTCTGTGTCTCTCTCTCTCTGTGTCTCTCTCTCGCTCTGTGTCTCTCTCTCGCTCTGTGTCTCTCTCTCTCTCACTCTGTGTCTCTCTCTCTCTGTGTCTCTCTCTCGCTCTGTGTCTCTCTCTCTCACTCTGTGTCTCTCTCTCTCTCTGTGTCTCTCTCCGTCTCTTTTTCTCTGTCTTTCTCTCTGTCCCTCTTCTCTCTCTCTCCTTTCTCTTTTCTTTCTCTCCTCTTTCTCTTGTTTTCTCTCTCTCTCTATGTCTCTCTATGTCTCTCTGTCTCTGCTGGTGGAGGAAGAGTTCTTCCAGGTTTTGAAGAACTTGAATGATTCGTCTTTGTTTCAGTTCAGCAGCAGATGAGAGACGTCAGGAGATCAAAGTCCTCTTGGACACACTTTATTTTTAATTGAAGCTATGCTAAGCTATGCTAACGGTGACTGGAGTAACCCGGTGTCCCGTGAGACATCGTGAAGGAGCAGACGCTCCGAGAGGTCCACCATGAGCAGCGTGAACCCGTCCGGCGCCGTGTGCATCGCGCCGATTAGCGAGCAAAGCTAACGCGCCGAACAAAGATGGCCGCCGCGGTGCAGCGGATGCTACACGCCAACGCATCGGCGCCGTGACGCCGGGCTTTCACCCCACCTCACGGGTTCTGCTGTGACCCGGAGGAGACGGCCCGTTGGCGGGACCCCGTGGTTCCGCTGCGCTGGTCACGTGACGAACCAAACACGCCGTTTGTTTACCATTTTAATCTGGCGTCCTCTCAGGAGTTCAGAGTGGCTGCTGCTGGAGGGAGGGAAGGGTTAATGGAGCTGTGTGTGTGTGTGTGTGTGTGTGTGTGTGTGTGTGTGTGTGTGTGTGTGTGTGTGTGTGTGTGTGTGTGTGTGTGTGTGTGTGTGTGTGTGTGTGTGTGTGTGTGTGTGTGTGTGTGTGTGTGTGTGTGTGTGTGTGTGTGTGTGGGCGTGGGGAGGAGGGGGGCGGGGGGGGGGGGTCTAAGCCCGTTCTCCCGCCTCCATGTGCCCACATCCTGTGTTTTCCAGAGCAGCCTGTGAGCTGCGGGGCCAAGCTGTCTGCCTCCTCCCCCCTCCTCCTCCCCTCCCCTCCCCCTCCCTCCTTCATTAAATCCTCCCCTCCCTTGTCCCGACCTTCCTCCTCCAGCCTGGAGCAAACATCAGCAGACTTGCATTCCTCTCTCTCCCTGTTCCTGGGCCCCACGCGGGGTTCTGCACGAGAGTTCACATCCAGCCGGAACCGCCAGGTTCTGTGTGAGCAGGTCCTGGAGGTCCTGGAGGTCCTGGAGGTCCTGGAGGTCTTGTTCTGGTCCAGAACCAGAAGGAGTCGTTGTCTCTTGTCCACACTCGAGACGCTCGTCTCCTCCGGTGCCGCGACGTCATATTTAAGAGTTTCTTTCTTCCTCTGGACTCGCTGTGACTCGCCCGGCGTGGCGCTCTCACTGCTCACTACGTAAAGGGACACGGGCCCCCACAGGCCCCCACGGACCCCCACGGGCCCCCACGGGCCCCTACAGACCCCCACGGGCCCCCACAGACCCCCACGGGCCCCCACAGACCCCTACGGGCCCCCACGGGCCCCCATAGACCCCTACAGACCCCCACGGGCCCCCATGGGCCCCCATAGACCCCTACAGACCCCCACGGGCCCCCATAGACCCCTACGGACCCCCATGGGCCCCCACGGGCCCCCATAGACCCCCACGGGCCCCCATGGACCCCCACGGGCCCCCACAGACCCCCACCGCCGCTCCCCTAAACTGGGTCCATGTCGGTGTGAGGGCCTCCTCTAGTCCATCTGGCTTCTCTAGTCGCTCCTAGTTCCTCTAGTTCACCTCCTCCTCTCTTCTGTTGTCAGTAACATCCTCTCTCTCTCTCTCTCTCTCTCTCTCCCCCTCTCTCTCTCCCCCCCCTCCCCTCTCTCTCTCCAGTGCATGGAGAAGTTCCCGGTGATCCAGCACTTTAAGTTCGGCAGTCTTCTCTCCATCCAGCCGGTGAAGCCGTGACGCTCCGGAGACGCCGACATCCCACCGTGTCCCTCCTCCTCCTCCTCTTCTTCTTCACGTGCTTCACCCCCCTCCCTGTGTATCTGACACGGGGTCATGAGGTCATGAGCTCCATCCGTAACTTCAGTGGATGACTTTTGCGGTGCGGAGCATCTTCCTCTGTCCTGTGTTCATGTATTTATCTCCCGGCTCGAGGCTCCGGGGTTATTTTATTTTTGTAGACGTCTTTTTGTTCAGTTCCTCAAAGGCTCCTCCCACAATTCAACCTCAGAGATTTACTTTGTTTTTTTTGCTTTTTAAGGCCCGACATGTTTAAACTGTAACGTACGAACAAACTGGACCCCGGTTCATCCCAACATGTAAGTCATATTAATAATTTGCTAAGAAATATCTGAGTTTGAGTCTTTTATTTCTCAACTGAACGTCTTCAGAAGGATTCAAAGCTTCTGTGGTTCAGCGGCTCGATTTAAGTTATTTAGGTTAATATAGTTTGTGCTTCTTGCTCATGATTCAGTTCGAGAACATTAATAAACCCTCCAACTTATTAAAATAGTTCATTGTTATAAAACGTAAGAACCCGTCTCTCTCTGAGGGCCTCCCTCACGGTCCAATCAGAGCCTCTCGTGACGCTGATGAACGCCACAAATTCTCTCAAACAGTTGATCGTTGAGCGCTGAAGAAGCGTCTCTGTGCGAGTGTTTGTTGTAAGTATCGTGTCTCAGACGCGGTACCCAGCCGCTGTGAAGGGAAGCCTCCCACGATGGAGACGCAGGTGGACGATGATGTCATCGGGCGACGATGCTGACTCTCCCCGCCACAAAGGGTCTTTGATCGTGACGGTGCGTTGGAGGACGGCGATGACATCGTCTGTTGCGCAACACGCTGTGAAACTAGCTTCCTGCTCCCGACGTCCCCAAAACAACAACAACATGGCGTCTCCTCACCAGAACTCGATGTGTCCTTGAGCAAGGCACTGACAACCAAATGTCTCCCGTAGCCGTTCTACTGTGAGAATGTCACACACAGAAAAAATAATGGTTCTGAAATGGTTCTTTAAGAGGCTTTGTGGTTCTACGAAAAACCATCACCTACTGGAGAACCATGTTTTCATTTGAGACACCTTTATAGGTTCTTGAAGAACTCTTTAAGGAAATGGTTCTTTAGAGAACCCTGGTTTGAAGGTTCTTTGAGGTACCATTAAAAAGTGCCTTAAATAACCCTGTGGTGAAGGTTCTTTGAGGTACCATAAATGGTGCCTTAAAGAACCATTTCTTGAAGGTTCTTTGAGGAACCATAAATGGTGCCTTAAAGAACCATTCCTTAAAGGTTCTTTGAGGAACCATAAATGGTGCCTTAAAGAACCATTCCTTAAAGGTTCTTTGAGGAACCTTTTTATTGACTCATTCATTGACACAATCTTTACAAACCGAGCTTAATGTTTCATGTTTACCGGGGTTCCCTCGGTGAGCCTCGCGCTGCAGTGTGGGAGCAGGCGGCGCTGCTGGCGGGTTGGGGGTTCGACTCCGAGGGAAGAGTCCGTTGGGCTCGGAGGAGGAATGTGTGGAATGGAGCAGCTGCTGCCGCGGACCCGTTCCCACATGTCGGGCCGAGACGCCGAGTCTAGGAACCGGGAGGCAGCTGCTGGAGAAGTGGAGAGTAAATACAAAATAAATAATACTTGTACTTTACTTGAGTATTTACCGTCTGTTGTTGTGTTATATTCAGTCATTGCAACACAATACAATATTATTATATATAATATACAAAACAGAAAGACTGGAAAGGTTTAGGTAGAAGATGCTTAAATATTCCTATACTAAATTATTATTAGCAAATAAATCCGATACTTAATAAGAAATAAAGAAAGGGATGTTACTTTCTACTTAATTTCAGATGGGAATATTCTAATTTTACTGCACTACATTTATCTGACATCTGTAGTTACTTTAATTATTTGCTTAGAGAACTCAATGCATTATTATTAAATATACATTTATTTATATATATTTGTATGTATATATAAGTATATACTTATATATTTGTATGTAAAAATATATATATGGATATATATATAATATATACATATATATATATGTATTTATATATGTGTGTATATATATATATATACAGGACTGTCTCAGAAAATTAGAATATTGTGATGAAGTTCTTTATTTTCTGCAATGCAATTAAAAAAACAAAAATGTCATGCATTCTGGATTCATTACAAATCAACTGAAATATTGCAAGCCTTTTATTCTGATTTATTGCTGATTATGGCTTACAGCTTAAGAAAACTCAAATATCCTATCTCTAAATATTAGAATATCATGAAAAAGTATACTAGTAGGGTATTAAACAAATCACTTGAATTGTCTAATTAACTCGAAACACCTGCAAGGGTTTCCTGAGCCTTGACAAACACTCAGCTGTTATAAATCTTTTTTTACTTGGTCTGAGGAAATATTAAAATTTTATGAGATAGGATTTTAGAGTTTTCTTAAGCTGTAAGCCATAATCAGCAATATTAAAAGAATAAAAGGCTTGCAATATTTCAGTTGATTTGTAATGAATCCAGAATGCATGACATTTTTGTTTTTTTAATTGCATTACAGAAAATAAAGAACTTCATCACAATATTCTAATTTTCTGAGACAGTCCTGTATATATATACACCAGTCGTTCCCAGCCCTTTCTGGCTCGTGAGCGAGTGCCAAATGTTTCCCGAGTAGTTCCAGTCCTCTGAAAAAGGGAATTCCCCTCAACTTCCCAGATGGTTTCAGTTAGAGAAATATTCGTGGCTGAAAGAGGCTAAAGTGCACAATTATTCACAGAAAGCTAAGATTACTAAAAGTATTACTTCACAACCCCCCAGATGTGTTTATTCATCTTCTCTAAATATGTTTTATTGCTTATTTACTATTTAAATTCGAAATTTTTAAAATATATTCATCATATTTATATGTTCAATGTGCACATTGTGACCTAATTAGTTATTATGATATGTGAATGAGATTCAGCAGCGTGTCCCAAATATGGAAATAACAGCATAACCTAGTTTTCAATATGCAATATGCTAATTTATATTTTTAAGGGGCGTGGTCGTGTTGTTTTCCCTTGATATTCAACCATTCTTATGCACAAGGGGCGTGGTCTATCTGTGCAGTTATATGAGGAGTTTAATTAAACATTAGCGTTTGATTGGGTTAAGACGTGGGCGGGGTCACATAGCTGCAGAGGTCTGTGGCTCCGCCTCCCTTCACTGAAAGTTTGATATGATGTTTTTGGGTGAAATTGAAATCTTACATAACCAAACATCAGTGTTGGGTTTAGATTTACGAATAATTAATCTTTTTTATAGATAGTTTCCATATATTTATTGTCATTATGAACAATAGGATGTGATGTAAAGGCATTTTTCAATTCATCTGGATTTAACTGGAAATAGGGGAGTGGCCTATTGTTTCAGACCACGCCCCCAGGAGGCACGTTCGATCGTGAATAGTAATTATAAAAGTTATAATATATCCATTTATGTTCTTCCTTTATTGGTGGGATTAAAGAAGCATCACATGCTGTAGGGGGCGGGGCTTAAATACACACTGGTGTGGTTTAGTGATCAGTTTGAAAATGACTCAAATATTTAATACAAATTAACTTTATTTATTTTTTAAATGTGTAGAAGGATTTGTGAGTAATTTTGTGTTTTCTGATCCAAATATAAGAATCCACACAACCTGAATAAATATAATATTTGAGCTTCAGTAAACATTGTAAACATGAGTTTATGTTTCTATTCTTCTTCTTCTTCGTGATTCTGTTTGAACGGTTTAGTTTACATGAAAAACACAAACTGGTTTCATAACAGGGGGGGTCGGGTTGCCAGAGGCCTAATGAGCGTGGACCTGGTCTACATCAGACCCCCAACAACCCCCCACAGACCTCTGTGCAACCTGGCTGACCTGCACGATCTCTGCTGCCAGTCTGCCCCCCCCCCATGCATCAACCCCCCCTGTCCTGACAAAGCGCGCCTCCCTCCCCCCTCAGACTACACCGCTCCTCCCTCTGTTGTGTTCAGCTACCCCGACAACACTAGCCCCCCCTCCTCCTCCTCTCCCCCCTCCTCCCCTCCTCCCCCTCCTCCCTCCTCCCCTCCCCCTCTCCCTCCTCCCCTCCCCCCCCCACCACATGACTGCAGTGGTAAAATATATAAACCTTCTTTTATCTTTATTTCTCTCTGCAAATCTATTGGTTCTCATCAATTTATTTTATTTGGGATATCTGAGTTTTGTGTGTAATTTTTATTTTTCACATTCTATATTATAAAGTGTAAATATTATATAATATTACAATTAAACCAAAATAAATCATTACGTAGGCAGAACAATCCTAAAGATGTGGATGACAAAGAGGGAAAATAATAAATAAAAACACTTCTGATTGAGAGAGTGTGTGTGTGTGTTCAGTAGTGTGTGTGTTGAGGTGTGTGTGTGTTCAGTAGTGTGTGTGTTGAGGTGTGTGTGTTCAGGAGTGTGTGTGTGTCCAGAGGGAGGAGCTGTGTGTGCAGCATGGTAAGTGTGCTCATTGTGCTCATTGTGCTCACCGTTTGAGAGTTTCTGATATCGTGTCATGCTTTTATTTTGAAGGAGAGGTGTTGTGTCTTAGTGCAGTCGACATGATGCTCTCTGTAAATATGTCAATAAGTAAATAAAGTAAATAAAGTCCCCGTGTCACGACACCGTGCTTTGTTCACAGCGCCTCGTTCACTACACCAAACCTACGGAAAGTTACTATGGGAGCTGGAAATAGACCTCAGAGCTGGAGGAGGAGGAGGAGGAGGAGGGGGAGGAGGAGGAGGAGGAGGAGGAGAGGATGAGAGAGAAGAAGAGGGAGAAGGAGGACGAGGAGGAGGAGAAAAAAACAGCCATGTGCTGGAGAGAGAAGGAAGAGGGGGAGGAGGAGGAGGCTGTGAGGGAGGAGGGGTATTAGCAGGAGGAGGAGCAGGAGGAGGAGGAGGAGGGGTATTAGCAGGAGGAGGAGCAGGAGGAGGGTCGGCCTGCGGTGGATTCTGTCTGACTGATATCTCCATTCATTGATTTGAACTCCACCCAGTGGCACAGCGAGGTATCAGGAGGCGGAGCCTATACGGCCTCATGAGGGGCAGCTGGTGGATTCATGTTGTGGATATTCAGTTCTGACGTCATCAACATGAAAACATGAAAACAACTATCTGTGTTTATGTTGATTCAGAATAACTTCACCTCAGGTTCATGAGGTTTAAACATCAGGAACATTAAAGCAGATTAATAATGAACTCATAGAGTTTCATCATGTTGAACATGTGGAAGAGATGAAGCATGAGGAAGACCATGAGGAAGACCATGAGGAAGAGGCACGAGGACATACAGCTGATTCTTTTCTTTTTATCAAACTAAAGCTCAAATAATAATATATAATGCTCTGGACCTGTTGGATTAATGTTGTTCCCTCTTTTCTTTATTCATGTTACATAATTCAGTGACGACGTATAAGTCTTACCAACGATGACTTTTAGGTTGCCAGTTTGGGAAAAGATATCAATAAAAAACGTTTTCATGCAGTTTGACATTTTGGGAAAAACACATTTTGCTTTCTGGCAACTTAATGGAACAAAATCCTGTTTTTAGACTTTAAATGAAGTAAATAAAATATAAGAATAAATTAGAGCGTTACCTACACATCTAGGCTAATAATTACATAAAGACATACGACCCTTACTATAAAAGTCCTTTAACATGACTGCATAAAGCTTATAATAATAAAGCCCTCTGTTAATGACATACGCATATAAATAAAAGGAACTCACCAGTGAGTTATAATACACATTCATGTATTTAAGTGTGTTTTTCCTAATGTGTGAAAGCATACAAATTCAATCAGAAGACATTTTTTAATTTTTAATTTAGACATTTTTTAAATTTTTATTTAGACATTTGAATTTTTATTTAGACATTTTTGTACAAATATTTTCTGCAACAGTTTTTACCCGGCGATATACAATTTTTTTAGTAAGGACAACAACAAAAATACAAGAATAACAAACAAAATATATCGAGAATGGCTGAATACTCTCATTTATTTTGGTACACGTGCTCATAATAAAGCTGATGCATGGAGGGTTCGGGAGCTTTGTGCCTTTTTAAAACAAAAGGACTGAGATTAATAATAATAAAGTTTAAAAAATGATGAAGAGGAGGGTCGTGATGAAGAGGGTGAGTATCTTCAGATGATGTGGTGGAGAGCCTCTAGGTGATGGAGTCACCAACAGTTCCTCCTCCATCATTTTATGGTCATAACAATATTCCAGCAGTGCTGTGCATTTCCTGTAAGGCACCGGAAGTCCATCCCATCAGTCACAGGGGTCACCTGAGGGGTCACCTGAAGGGTCACCTGAAGGGTCCTCTGCACACATGCATCTCTTATTCTCTCAAATTCTCAATTTTTCTTTTAATATTTTTTTTTCTACCTGCAAAAATAAAGTTGTCGACCTTTAGAGCTGGTCCCCGGGATCCGGGCTCAGCCGCCTCCATATCCTCCAATCAGGTACAAGTGTGCGTGTGACGTCACACCAATGAAACCCACAGTGACATATTATTATATTCTATGAGGTATACGTCTCGACTCTTTCTGTCTTGTTGTTGTTAGAAGCATGTGAAACACAAAGGTCACAACATCCGGGTCCGTTAGAGTTACAGTTTGGATAACTGTGATGTTTGAACACTTTTGAGTGCTATAAGTTTATTAATAATCGACATTGGGGTCTCCTGTATGACCTCATGGACGGACTGCGTGCACAGCTTCACCTGCGTCACCTTCACTGTGGCACATTTCATTGATAAAAGCTGCTCAGAGAGCATCCCCACCAGGAGGTGGAGGAGCAGCCCCATCAGGAGGTGGAGGAGCATCCCCATCAGGAGGTGGAGGAGCATCCCCACCAGGAGGTGGAGGAGCAGCCCCATCAGGAGGTGGAGGAGCAGCCCCACCAGAAGGTGGAGGAGCATCCCCATCAGGAGGTGGAGGAGCATCCCCACCTGGAGGTGGAGGAGCATCCCCATCAGGAGGTGGAGGAGCATCCCCACCTGGAGGTGGAGGAGCATCCCCACCAGGAGGTGGAGGAGCATCCCCATCAGGAGGTGGAGGAGCATCCCCATCTGGAGGTGGAGGAGCATCCCCATCAGGAGGTGGAGGAGCATCCCCATCAGGAGGTGGAGGAGCATCCCCATCTGGAGGTGGAGGTCACAGCCCGTCTGCGAGGTCATTTACAACATTTGCTGAAGTTGCCCAGCCGACACGAGCACGCGCTGCAGACGGTGAGACCACCAGCCCGTGCACGAGCCTCCTGGTGGAGCCTCACAGAGGAACCCGACGGACCCCGGTGTGCCTCCGACACTCAGGAAAAGGTCGTTTCCGGTCCTCAGAACGCCACGATGGCCCGGGTCCACGCGCCCAGGCTGGCCAGGACCTGCTGGCTGCAGACCTGCTCCAGGTCCGCGTGCCGGCTCAGCAGCCCCGAGAAGCCCGAGCCGAAGATGGAGATGAGGTTGGAGATGTTGGACGTGTCCGTGTAGTCCAGGCCGGGGAAGGAGCAGCTGCTCTCCTCCCGCTTCGCCCGCTTACAGTCCTGCAGCTCCTCCACCTCCTCCTCCGACGCGCAGCAGCTGAACTCCACCTTCCGTTTCCTGGCCGCGGACTGCGCGCCCTGGCCGCGCTGGAGCGCGTCGTAGCCGCAGCGGCAGCAGTCCTGGTGCAGGTACCCGTTCTCCACTGTGGTCACCACATGCGTGTCCAGATCCAGCACCGTGGTCTTGTTGCAGTGCTGCGTGCCGGTGCCGGTGCTCGCGGGGAGCTGCTCGCAGTGGGACGCGGGGGGCGCCTCCATGCAGCAGCTCCGGTAGTAGTAGTAGTAGTAGTAGGGGTCCGGCTCCCGGCTGCCGTCCTCCGGGGCCGAGGAGCAGCCGAACAGAGCGGCCGCCGCCCGGCCGTGCGTCGGCGCGCCGCCGCCCCGGTGGCACGGACTCGCCTCGTCGCCGCAGCGCGCCGCGCGCCGCGCCTGCTCCTCGTCCTCCGCGTCCTCCGCGTCCACGTCCAGCGGGTCGAGCTCCTGGATCTCGTTGCAGACCGCCATCACCTCCTCGTACTGCTGCATCCTGTAGATCTCCGCGTACTTCTCCTTGACGTAGACCTGCCGCGCGTTCCTCAGCACGTAGGACAGCAGCAGGTTCTGGTGCAGCTTGATGCCGCCGCGCTGCGTCCTGGAGTTGTGGATCTTCATCAGGGAAATGGAGATGAGGCTCTGCGCGTCCACTGCGCATTCCATGGTGTTGATCATGGCGCGGTCCCGCCGGTCCTCCACCAGCGGCTCTCCGGGAGACGTAACCCGACTCTCTGCTCCCTCGGCGGGGGTCGCTCAGCTCCGGGGGAAAGCTTGGAGTCGGAGGAGACTCATCGGGCGCGAGGGTCGGCCTCGCGCTCTGGAAGCCAGCAATTATTTGCAGATGGCCAGAAACCAGAACAGATATATAGTCGAGGCGGAGGACCCGCCCTCTTCGGGGAGAGCCAATCAGCTCCCTGGATCCTGTTGAGTGACAGACTGGCGCGCTGGAAATATGTCGGCCTCGACCAATCAGCGTCGGGCGGTTCCTCTGAACTATTCAAATTCTTCCAGGTTGTCTAACAGGAATGTCCTCATGTCAGAGACCTCGGAACCACAACATGGGGGCATCAACACTCGTTTGACCCTTTTAGACCAAGATAAATAAAGCATAACTTCATAATGTTGTTTATTACAGACAATAAACAAAACAATAGAGATCAGAATCATCGTTATTGGACATGTCTGTGTGCACATGTCATGTGACACTCTCGTACATGTGATTTAAAAATAACAGGATACATCTTTGTTAAACATTGAAGACGACAGAATAGCAACATGTGTGCACAATATAAACAACAACAACAACAACAACAGTGACAGATGAACTACAGCCAGAACATGAGCACATGATGACGCTAAAGGGCGGAAAGGAAACATGTCCTTATGCACCAATAGGTCCTCTTTTGATTTGTTTTAATGTACAGTACACACACACTGTGCGCACACAGATGTCTCCATACACACATGTGTGTGTACACATGAGTGTACGTCAACATGTGCTGAGCTCTTCCTCTGATGAAGACTCATACGGAGTGGACCTGGAGGGAAGGTGTAGTCGTTTCATGTGGATTCGTCCTGATCTCAATGGAGGGAACAGAACATGATATCACAGGATATTGGAATATGACATTTTAAAAACCCAAATGAAAGTGTCAACAGCTGCCATCGGCCTTTTCTTCCCCTGTGGAGCGGAGGAGACGTCGTCACCTCGTCATCCTCCATGTATTCGGTGGATGAATGTCCCACCATGGGCCGAGACGTTTCATTGGCTGAGACCGGCGGGTCTCCAACGTGGACCTGAAGCATCTGGTCCACCGGTCCTCAGAGGTTCTCCTCACGGTGACCTTCTTCCTGCTGTGAGGATGAAGGGTAACCCTGACGGATGCGTATGATGGGTCACATGACTGGAGTTATTATTATTATTTTGCCTTCAAGCTCACGGTCTGGGTTTGGGGTTCAAAGGTCACGTACACTTCCTGCTCTGCTGGTCTCTGATCTCCACCTCATGAGTGTTGGAGGACGGTTCAACTCATGGTCATGTGACATAAACACGAGGTCACCAGCCGGGTCAAAAGTATCAGATAAATACCCTCACATGTACATCTAAGAGCCTTTGAGTGTCTAGAAAAGCGCAATATATAAATCCCAAGTATTATTATTAATATGAGTACTTAACATGACATGAAGTTGCCATGGAAACGTGGTTGTAACAGGGGACGTCCGTCCGGTTCAGACTTGACTTCTTTTAGATCACTTCTTTTATCGACCTGCTTTCCCTTCATGAACTTCTTTGGTTCCCCGAATTTAGTTTGTCATTATTATTTTGTAATATAATAATATTATTTTACGATTCCATTTGTGTTGCCTTGATTCTCTGTAGAGCGGCTTGTGAACCCTGTTTATGAAGCTGCTTTATAAATAAAATATTAATTATTATTATTATTATTATTATTACCGGGCTTACCGAAGGTACTGACCAGGTGTGTGTCCCTGGGTTTCAGCTCTGATACCGGCTCATCGTTCCACCCTCTGGACACACACACCAGTCAGCTGACCTTTCCCCTCGAATATTCTACACACCCGACCCGCTCGGTGAAGACAAGCTCCGGTCCGTTGGCCTGGTTCTGGCGGTTCTGCTGCTCCCGAGCCGCCGGGTGAAGCGGAGGATCCGACCATGTGACCAGCTGTGTGACATCAGTTCACCCGTCTGGTTATTCATTTAAATTCAATTCAGTTTATTTGGTATAGCGCAATATCACAAATCACAAACTGCTCTCAGAGGGCTTTACAATCTGTACGCATAGACATCCCTGACCTTTGACCTCTTCTGGAAGAACTCCCAAGAAATAGAAAAAAAAGAGAGGAAACCTTAAATGTATTGATATTCCCAGTTATTGTCATTATTAATATTATTGCAGTCTTATAATACTCATAATGCTTATGGTCATTCGCTGTGAGCTCACAAACATCATAAACATGAAGCTGTTGGTCCTGATGCTGAGGATGAGCTCCTCTCACTTTGGATCCCTCAGAGGCAACGATGTATCCGTCTCCCTCAGCGAGGCAACAATGTATCCTTCTCCCTCAGCGAGGCAACAATGTATCCTTCTCCCTCAGTGAGGCAACAATGTATCCTTCTCCCTCAGCGAGGCAACAATGTATCCTTCTCCCTCAGTGAGGCAACAATGTATCCTTCTCCCTTAGTGAGGCAACACTGTATCCTTCTCCCTTAGTGAGGCAACAATGTATCCTTCTCCCTCAGCGAGGCAACAATGTATCCTTCTCCCTCAGATGCAACAATGTATCCTTCTCCCTCAGCGAGGCAACAATGTATCCTTCTCCCTCAGTGAGGCAACAATGTATCCTTCTCCCTTAGTGAGGCAACACTGTATCCTTCTCCCTTAGTGAGGCAACAATGTATCCTTCTCCCTTAGTGAGGCAACAATGTATCCTTCTCCCTCAGTGAGGCAACAACGTATCCTTCTCCCTCAGTGAGGCAACAACGTATCCTTCTCCCTCAGCGAGGCAACAATGTATCCTTCTCCCTCAGTGAGGCAACAATGTATCCTTCTCCCTTAGTGAGGCAACACTGTATCCTTCTCCCTTAGTGAGGCAACAATGTATCCTTCTCCCTTAGTGAGGCAACAATGTATCCTTCTCCCTCAGTGAGGCAACAATGTATCCTTCTCCCTCAGCGAGGCAACAATGTATCCTTCTCCCTTAGTGAGGCAACAATGTATCCTTCTCCCTTAGTGAGGCAACACTGTATCCTTCTCCCTCAGAGAGGCAACAATGTATCCTTCTCCCTCAGCGAGGCAACAATGTATCCTTCTCCCTCAGAGGCAACAATGTATCCTTCTCCCTTAGTGAGGCAACAATGTATCCTTCTCCCTTAGTGAGGCAACAATGTATCCTTCTCCCTCAGCGAGGCAACAATGTATCCTTCTCCCTCAGCAAGGCAACAATGTATCCTTCTCCCTCAGAGGCAACAATGTATCCTTCTCCCTTAGTGAGGCAACAATGTATCCTTCTCCCTCAGCGAGGCAACAATGTATCCTTCTCCCTTAGTGAGGCAACAATGTATCCTTCTCCCTTAGTGAGGCAACAATGTATCCTTCTCCCTTAGTGAGGCAACACTGTATCCTTCTCTCTCAGCGAGGCTCAGATGAGCCCCTCACCATGCAGGTCTTGCAAAATTAAATTGTATCATATCTTATCCTGATGAAATGTGTAATATTTACACCCCAGTGAACATGTTGGAACGATAATTGTTGTAATAATACAATGTATGATCATTTTAATTGTGTTGGGTCATGTGACCATGTGGAGTGAAGGATGGATGCAGAGCGCTCTGCTCCTCTGAGGGTCCCGCCTCCCCTCCGGTTCCTCCGGTCCAGGTCCTCTCCGTGCGGCTGCAGTTACCCGCGTTGCCCTGCAGAGGCCAGTGCAGCACCACGTTCTGCCCCTTGTTGTTCACGAGGCTTCATGGTCTTCAGGACCAAATGTTCCCTGAAGCAGAACCCACGAGTCGGACTGGAGACCACGCCGAAGGACGGCTGGCTGAGAGGTTCTCTGAAGGATGAAGGCCCAGAGGAGGAAGCTGTAGCCCAGTGAGAAGTTTCACTCCGTTTATTGAGTCAAGACACGTCAGCAGATCACGGCTCAATGGAGCTGATCTTCATCTTTAATGACCAGCGTCCTCATGCTGGATATGTGCGCCTTATAAAGGAAGAGAAAAGTGTCTTCAACCATTCAATGGCACGATTAGAAAAAACACAAGCCCGCCATTTTATTTGCAGTCAGTAAAACAACAACAACAACAAAAGAACACATTAATGCAAATAAACAAGATGCATCAAATGTGCAATAATACCACATGATGCGTCTGCCTCCACCCTCCTCCGAGCCACTTCATTCTTTTATTGGAACTCCTTTCAACCAAAGGAATAAATCCTGAGGACCGTGTGTGTGTTCAGTCCAGATATGGCTAGCTTAGCTTAGCATAAAGACTGGAAGCAAAGGACACAGCTAGCCTAGCTCAGCATAAAGACTGGAAGCAAAGGGACACAGCTAGCCTAGCTTAGCATAAAGACTGGAAGCAAAGGGACACGGCTAGCCTAGCTTAGCATAAAGACTGGAAACAAAGGGACACGGCTAGCCTAGCTTAGCATAAAGACTGGAAGCAAAGGGACACAGCTAGCCTAGCTTAGCATAAAGACTGGAAGCAAAGGGACACAGCTAGCCTAGCTTAGCATAAAGACTGGAAGCAAAGGGACACAGCTAGCCTAGCTTAGCATAAAGACTGGAAGCAAAGGGACACGGATAGCCTAGCTTAGCATAAAGACTGGAAGCAAAGGGACACAGCTAGCCTAGCTTAGCATAAAGACTGGAAGCAAAGGGATACAGCTAGCCTAGCTTAGCATAAAGACTGGAAGCAAAGGGACACGGATAGCCTAGCTTAGCATAAAGACTGGAAGCAAAGGGACACAGCTAGCCTAGCTTAGCATAAAGACTGGAAGCAAAGGGACACAGCTAGCCTAGCTTAGCATAAAGACTGGAAGCCAAGGGACACAGCTAGCCTAGCTTAGCATAAAGACTGGAAGCAAAGGGACACAGCTAGTCTGACTCTGTCCACACATCTGGAACCCCATTGGTTAACACATTCTAACTAACACAGGCTCCGCCCTCTTGGGGTCTCTGTGGGGAACCTCCTCGCTGCCCATCAGGTCTTCATTTAAAAAATGAGGATACTCAACCAAGAAGGATGGAGACGTCCTCAGAAGGAAGGAGGCTGTCCCTTTGTCTGGAGCGACTGGGAAGGAAGCCAGCAGCGTCCGGCGTGAGGACAGCGGCACCGACGGAGAATATAGCAGCAAAACAGGCAAAGAAGGAGCAGCTTGGGATTGATTGGGGGCGGAGCCAAACTGAGGGCGGAGCCAGCCCGAGGGCTGCGTTCAAAACCTACCCTTCCGTCTGTCACCACACTGAGGACTCACCTCTCCACCTGCAGGAAGACTCTCTTGGTGGTCACTGCTGGACCCACACGGGTCTGTGAGCCCGGTCCTGGTCCCAGAGAGACCCGAGACCCGAGACCCGAGACCCGAGACCCCGAGACCCCTTCATGCTCGCTCAGCGCGGCCTGAACTCAACGGGCAGCGGAGGGAACTCATGGTGGACCTGGTCGCCTCCAGAGGGCCGTGGCAGAACTAAAGTCCACATGTCGCTCAGCACCACGGCGAGTTCCTGAAGTCCATAAAGAACGATCAGATCCACGCGGGTCTCTACAGGCTCCCAGAGGCCGACAGCACCACCCATCAGGGCTGATGGCCCTCAGGCCGGCTCCATCGGTGAGAGAGGACATCAGAAACATCTCCTGCTCCACCCTCATTGGTCGATCTCCTGTGAGTCACTAATCGTTTCATTGTGAACTCTTAAATAATGATGTCAGTTGTTGTTTTTGAGAATGAATTAATTAAAGAGAAATTGTGATTTTTCACCTGTACCAAAAACACTGTAACCGTATGACTTTGGGAGTTGGTCCTGATCCGACGTGAGGTCAGAGGTCAGAGGTCAGAGGTCAGGGATGTCTGTGAACAGACTGTAAAGCCTCTGAGGTTGTGAGTTGTGATGTTGGGCTGTATAAACGGACTCTATTGACAGAGGGCACAGCCACGACCCTTGAGCAACACACGATCTGAGGAGAGGAGCCGGATGAAGACGGATCAGAACCGCAGCATCAGCAGCTTGAGCTGCACGATGGAGAGATCAGCAACGGCCAATCACAGTCAAGCCCCTCTGCTCTCCTTCTCGCCTCCTCTCCCCTTCCTTTCCTCTCCTCTCCCCCTACCTCTCTTCCTGTGCTCTCCTTTTAGCCTCCTTCCTTCCCTCCCTTCCTCTCCTCTACTTCCTACCACCTTCCTTCCCATCCTCTCCTTCCTACCTCCCCCTTCCTCTCCTCCTTACATCCCCCTCTTCCTTCCTTCCGTCCATCCATCCTCCCTCCCTTCCTCCCTTGCTTCCCTCCCCCTACCTCTCCCTTCCTCTCCTCCCTACCTCTCTTCCTCTGCTCTCCTTCTCGCCTCCTCCCCCCAGCCCCTTCCTCTGCTCTCCTCCCTACCTCCCTCCCTTCCTTTGCTCTCCTTCTCGCCTCCTCCCCCCTTCCTCTGCTCTCCTCCCTACCTCCCTCCCTTCCTCTGCTCTCCTCTCCCTCCTCCCTCCCTTCCTCTGCCTCCTCCTTCTCCCTCCTACCTCCTCCCTCCCTTCCTCTGCTCCTCTCCTCCTCTCCTCCCTCTCCTCTCCTCTCGCCTCCTCCCCCCCTCCTCCTCCTCCCTCCTCCTCTTCCTTCTGCTCTCCTCCGCCTCCTCCTCCCTTCCTCTGCTCTCCTCCCTCCTCCCTCCTCCTCCTCCTCCTCTCTCCTCTCCTCCTCCTTCCTCTGCTCTCCTCTCCCTCCTCCTTCCTCTGCTCTCCTCCCTACCTCCTCCCTTCCTCTGCTCTCCTTCTCGCCTCCTCCCCCCTTCCTCTCCTCTCCTCCCTCCTCCCTTCCTCTGCCTCTCCTCCCTCTCCCTCCTCCTCCCTTCCTCTGCCTCCTCGCCTCCTCCCTTCCTTCCTGCTCTCCTCCCTACCTCCTCCCTTCCCTCCCCCTCCTTCCTTTGCCTCCTCCTCCCCTTCCTCTGCTCCTCCTCCTCCCTCCTCCCTTCCTCTGCTCTCCTCCCTACCTCCATCCCTTCCTCTGCTCTCCTTCTCGCCTCCTCCCCCCTTCCTCTGCTCTCCTCCCTACCTCCCTCCCTTCCTTTGCTCTCCTTCTCGCCTCCTCCCCCCTTCCTCTGCTCTCCTCCCTACCTCCCTCCCTTCCTCTGCTCTCCTCCCTACCTCCCTCCCTTCCTCTGCTCTCCTTCTCGCCTCCTCCCCCCTTCCTCTGCTCTCCTCCCTACCTCCATCCCTTCCTCTGCTCTCCTTCTCGCCTCCTCCCCCCTTCCTCTGCTCTCCTTCTCCCTCCTCCTCCTTCCTCTGCTCTCCTCTCGCCTCCTCCCTTCCTCTCTCTCCTCTCCTCCCTCCTTCCTCTGCTCCTCCTCCTCCTCCTCCCTCTCCTTCTTCCTCCTCCTCCTCCTCTCCTCCCTACCTCCCTTCCTCTGCCCTCCTCCTCCCTCCCTTCCTTTGCTCTCCTTCTCGCCTCCTCCCCCCTTCCTCTGCTCTCCTCCCTACCTCCCTCCCTTCCTCTGCTCTCCTTCTCGCCTCCTCCCCCCTTCCTCTCCTCTCCTCCCTACCTCCCTCCCTTCTTCTGCTCTCCTTCTCGCCTCCTCCCCCCTTCCTCTGCTCTCCTTCTCGCCTCCTCCCCCCTCCTCTCCTCCAGCCCTCGTCTTCCCTCTGGAGAATAGGGGTCATTGCACAAATGATTACTCAGACCCCTGTCGCCATGGTAATGCCGCTACGTAGCGGGCGACAGGCGATGCATCGAGCGTGGCGAAGACGCCGATTAGTACGCCGGCGCCGGAGAGCGAGCGCCGCCTGTGTGCGTCTCCGTTTACATCTTTTCACAGCTCGTGTTCTCAGCAGAGAGGGAACAGAAAGAAGCCTGAACACACTCTGCTGTCGGCCTCCGGCTTCGTCTCCTTTCCTTACTTCCTTACCTGTAGGACGCTGTGGGTTTACCTGAGCGGACGCGGTTTTAACGAGACAAATCTTTCCTGAACGCTTCGCCACGACCTCCAAGAGTTTGGAGAAGGAGGACGTGAAGAACCACGTCTCCTCTGAGCCCAGCGTATCGTTGTTGTTGTTCACCTGGTTTCCTCTTCTCCGCAGGGAGGCTGACAAACAACAACAATACAAGTTAGATACCCCCCCCCCCATAACAATGGTGTCTAACCATGCAGACATGTTTACTTTATTTGGGACGGTTTTGAGATTTCTGGCCACGTATTCGACTAGTAGCATGACTAGTAGCATAACTAGTAGCATGACTAGTAGCATGACTAGTAGCATATAGTAGCATGACTAGTAGCATGACTAGTAGCATAACTAGTAGCATGACTAGTAGCATGACTAGTAGCATAACTAGTAGCATGACTAGTAGCATGACTAGTAGCATGACTAGTAGCATAACTAGTAGCATGACTAGTAGCATGACTAGTAGAATGACTAGTAGCATCACTAGTAGCATGACTAGTAGCATGATGAGTATATGACTAGTAGCATGACTAGTAGCATGACTCGTAGCATGATGAGTATATGACTAGTAGCATGACTAGTAGCATGACTAGTAGCATGACTAGTAGCATAACTAGTAGCATGACTAGTAGCATGACTAGTAGCATGACTAGTAGCATAACTAGTAGCATGACTAGTAGCATGACTAGTAGAATGACTAGTAGCATCACTAGTAGCATGACTAGTAGCATGATGAGTATATGACTAGTAGCATGACTAGTAGCATGACTCGTAGCATGATGAGTATATGACTAGTAGCATGACTAGTAGCATGATGAGTATATGACTAGTAGCATGACTAGTAGCATGGCTTGTAGTATGAGTAAATGACGAGTAGCATGACTAGTAGCATGGCTTGTAGCATGATGAGTATATGACTAGTAGAATGACTAGTAGCATCACTAGTAGCATGATGAGTAGCATGATGAGTATATGACTAGTAGCATGACTAGTAGCATGGCTTGTAGTATGATGAGTAAATGACTAGTAACATGACTAGTAGCATGACTAATAGCATGACTAGTAGCATGACTAGTAGCATGACTCGTAGCATGACTAATAGCATGACTAGTAGCATGACTAGTAGCATGACTAGTAGCATGACTAGTAGCATGTCAATGTTCTCTGCCACTTCATTAGCACCGGGTCACGGTGACAGCGATAGTGGCAGTGCTCACTTCTCCATATATCCCAAGACAATCCCTCCAGTCCGTGTGAATGTGGAACGTTTTGTTGGATTTTCGATTCCCCGCCCCCCCCCACCCCCCCGGCCCCCGAGGACATGAGCTGAGACCAGAGGAACCATTTCTCTTGTTGCTGTTGCATCATCATCAGAGAGAGGCAACGAACCGAGCCGGGACATGGAACATGTTCCATTATGATTCAATTACCCTGAGAGATCGATGGAGAGCTCACCACAGTGTGTGTGTGTGTGTGTGTGTGTGTGTGTGTGTGTGTGTCAATCCGCTGTCGGAGTCATCATCAGACTTGGAAGAGGACATTAAGTCCACCAGTTTTCCATCTCCAGGGACGCTCCTGTCCTTTTGTTCTGGAACTTTTCCCGGCTTGAACTTCAAGTTGTTGGTTCAAAATCTGCAGATGAAAGTATTGTGATGGATGGTTGACGGTCCTTAAACTGATGCTAACTGATGCTATCAGTGATGTAGACATTCTTTTCTTCACTGTTGTTTCCAAGATGAACTCTGAACTCTGGATGTTCAGATACAATGACATACATATACATTATATAATCTTCTCATAAACAATATTCGATGATATGCCGACGACTCCCGCGTGAACGTCGATGAAGAGAAGCACTGAGATGTAAATGTGAGGGTCACATGGTCCACCACGTCGGTCTGGACTGAACCATCTCAACAACAACAGGGGACCAGAAGCATCCTCATCACCTTTCTGATGACTCATCATGAGCTCTTCTTTTTATTTTGTCCCGTCAGCCTGAACTTTGAGTTTAGTGCTAAGACTCTCAGTGCGTTTACATGATGGTATAATTCTAATCTTGCTTTCGTCGGACTCTGCTATCTTTTGGGGGATCAGCTGTTATCCCAATATACATGGCAGTGAGTGATTAGAATCATTGGCCTTTGAAAGCATGTCATATCCGATATGATAGGCGGCGCTGTTTTCATTACAACTCGTGGTGATACAGCCATTTCCGCTTGACCTCTTCACCACCACCAACAACAACCAACAACAACAACATCAACATTTGGTGAAAGATGGCGAGCAGAGAGCGAGGCGAAGCTCCATCCCTCTACTATTCTTGCATGATGTTAATAGGAGTACAGCGAATGCAAATGGCGCTATTGACGTTGTTTGTTTGTTTTCTGCCGGCCAGGCTCCCGGCAGTGACAACTTATCGTCTCTTTCGACTTCCGGGTCACGACATGGGAGGGGGGAGGAGGAGGAGGCAGGAGGAGGAGGGAGGAGGAGGAGGGAGGAGGAGGAGGAGGAGGGAGGAAGAGGAGGGAGGGAGGGAGGAGGGCGGCGGGATCTCAAGCATGCGCAAAGACGCAAAGTCCAGTTCCTAATCCAATTCACTGTTACATGCCGCGATAGTCGAATTATCAACCGGATCGGATCGAGTTATCCAGGGTGTTAATCGGATCGTAGTCGGACCGCACAGTCGAACATGTTTACATGAAACGGATAATTCGATTTCAGTCCGACTAAGCTAGTTATTCTAATGCATGTAAACACGGTCATTGTCACTGGGTGCTTTTGATTTCACTTTAACTTTCTCTTTTTTAGTTTTCTGTAAAAGCTCGTGTTTTATTTTTGCACCATTTAAAAAAAGTGATCTTTAAAAAACGAGGTTTACTCGTTTTCTCTGTGTCTGTATAACCGGTGTGGTGCAGCCATCTTTAATGTGGAATGATACGATATCAGCCAGGGTTTGTGTTGTGATCGTGTATTGTGTGTATGTGCACTTACACATGCTAGTGCACCACAGGAGGCCAACACTGAACTCATGAATGAAGGTAAAGGAGCCTCTCAGGTGTGTGATCAGTCCCCCAGGTGACATCCTCAAAGGTCAAAGGTCTCACGCATCAAGATGAGTGGACTAGGAATCTGACAACATCCGACGCTTTCTGTTGAGGAGTTATTCAACTCCAGAGTCTGACAACATACTGCTGATTATGGCCGTTAATAGATGATATCAAGCTGCATTATGGGTAGGATTCAATCTTTTAGAGCTGAAAACAGAGAATGTAAAGAAGAGAGACGAGATGCTGCGGCAAGAAGCTGTTTAGTCCAACGTATTCCTCTGTGCTTCTGGGAACTTTGTCCCTCGCAGAGATTTTTTTTTTCTCCTCTCTCCTTCTCTTTCCCTCGCTTTTATTTTCCTAGAGAGAGAGAGAGAGAGAGAGAGAGAAACTGGAGCCAGCAGTCTGGAACGAGCATGACAGAATTTGAATTATAGGAGCAGCAGAGAGGAGGAGAGGGAGCGGGGGATGGTGGTTCAGTGTGTGTGAGTGTGTGTGTGAGAGTGTGTGAGTGAGTGTATGTGAGTGTGTGTGTGTGTGTGTGTGTGTGTGTGTGTGTGAGAGTGTGTGAGTGAGTGTGTGTGAGTGTGTGTGTGTGTGTGTGTGTGTGTGCAGGGAAACAGAGAGAATGGTTTCTGCAGTGGAGGCTGTTATTTTGAAGGCGTTGTTGAAAAGCGGGTTAGAAACAGCGTCCCCAGCTCGTGTTTGGTTGAGATGTTGTCTCGCCGTGCAGCGAGGAAGACGAGCGTAAGACCCAAACGTATTCAGGGAAATGTGCAACGCTAATGTTGTGGATAAAAACTCGTGAAACGATCCTGAATACAGTCCAAATATCAAGAAATGCTAACCGTAGCATGTTTCAGGTTACAACTGATCTGTTAATAGTAATGTTTACCATCTCAGTTAGCACGTTAGCTTGCGTAGCTAATTACCACCAAACACATTCCAGCTGAGGTCATTAGTTCTGCAGGTATTCGGTCAGAAAGTATTGGACAAATAGCCTGAATGATGCCACCACATGAAGAGGATCAACGCATTTATTGCTCTTCCTCCGAGGTCACCAGGTCAGAAGACTAATTAATTTGATGTAAATCCATCTAATAGTTTCCAGGACATTTGACCTCATGGCTGCTGGAGGAAACGTCTTCTGGGGACCTTGGATCTCATCTCGAAATGTCCCCAGAGACCTGAGTCCCTATTAGAGCCCCAACGGAGGGAGTGCAACGGGTAAGGTAGCCCACACAGCGAGGAGGAGGAGGAGGAGTAGGAGGAGGAGGAGGAGGAGGAGGAGGAGGGTGAACCATGTCAGGTTGTTCGTGACGCTGATGCCCAGGACCCTAAAGCTGTCAACCTGCTCCACCTCAGCTCCCTTCATGGAGACAGGGGCGTGTCTTCACCTCCTTAAAAAAAAAAATCAGCTCCTGATTCCTACCATTGAGAACAGGGATGGTGGTGGAAACAAAGAGACCCTTTCATGACCTTTAACCCCGTTGTCGACGTGATGTGTGCTTAGAGATTAAAGATACCGTCTGTTCTAACAGAGATGTGGGCTGAGAGGAAGTGATGCTCTCCTCCTCCTCCCTCCGTGTTGCTGTTTATCTTTCCCTCTGTTTCTTCCTGCCGTGTCGATGCGGTCCGTTCCTGTTTTTCTGTTTGGGGTATTTATTGGTGTCCAGTCAGCAGCGTTCACTCCCAGAAACCTCCGAATGCTTTGACTCCACCGGCTTCCCAAAGCCATCGCCTCACAGGACACCGTCAGGGAGGAGGAGGAGGAGGTGAGGTGTGTGTGTGTTGGAGGGGAGGGAACATTCCGGAGGAGTTAAAGACAAAAAGAGACCCGGAGAGGGACAGACTGTGATGAGCGCCTGCAACTCGATCCTCCTGCAGACTGAGCGTTCCCCCGAGGCCGTTTTCCATCAGCCCACCAAGCTGCAGACGTTTAGCTGATGCAGCCCAGCTTCTCCTCTCTCTCTCTCTTTCTTCCCTTTTTCTTTCACTCCCTACATCTCCTTGGCTGTTTTTGTGCACATGTAACCTTCTGCAAGCCCCAACACCCCCCCCCCCCCCTTTCCATCCCCAGGAAGCTGGCTAGCCGCTTTTGCTGCCAAGAAAATATGAAAGGCTGGCATGCTGCCTGTTTCATCTGCAGGAGAGAGAGAGAGAGAGGGAGAGAGAGAGGAGAGAGAGAGAGGGAGAGAGAGAGAGAGAGAGAGAGAGAGAGAGAGAGAGAGGGAGAGAGAGGGAGAGAGAGAGAGAGAGAGGGGGAGAGAGAGAGAGGGAGGGCTGGAAGCAGCGGGAGATGGAGGTGAGATGGAGGTGAGACGGAGGAGAAGGAAACACTGAAGCTGAAGATGAAGATGAAGCTGAAGATGAAGATGAAGATGAAGCTGTGCTGGCCCACGAGGACGAAGAAAGGAATCGAAAGCAAAAGCAGAGAGAAAGAAAGCTGCAGATGAACTGAGCCACACGACCTGCTGAAGAACACACACACACACACACACACACACACACAGACACACACACAGACACACACACAGACACACAGACAGACACACACACTCACACACACACACAGACACACACACACACAGACACACACACAGACACACAGACAGACACACACACACACACAGACACACACACAGACACACAGACAGACACACACACACACACACACACACACACACACAGACAGACACACAGACACACACACTCACACACAGACACACACACAGACACACACACAAACACAGACACACACACTCACACACACACAGACACACACACACACAGACACACACACAGACACACACAGACACACACACACACACACAGACATGCAACCACATTCTACCATCATAATAATGATAATATTGTCCATGAAATGCCCTGTAGATGTTATGAGGTGAACATGTGTGAGAGGTAAACCTCAGAGCGCTTCAACACGCCACGTGTTCACACCCTTCAGGACGCCAGCCTACGAGCAAGGCATCAACATCAGGAGCCTCTAGAATCACACCCACACACGGTACGGACCACCTCCACCGAGCCACAGCGCTGGTCATGAGGTCGTTTTCTCTTTCGGGAATACTTTCTGTCAACATGAACAAGTTGATGAACACACGACGACCCAGAGGTCAGACAGCCCACGAGCAACGAGGCGGAGTCCGTCCCACAACCTCAACTCATCCAGAGCAGCGAGAAGAGGAGGCGCACAAACATCCTCAGGTTATTAGTGATAGTAGTAGTAGTGGTAGTAGGCCTACTACCACTACTACTACTACTACTGCATAGAGGAGTGTAGAGGAGCATAGAGGAGGATAGAGGAGGATAGAGGAGAATAGAGGAGAATAGAGGAGGATAGAGGAGGATAGAGGAGGGTAGAGGAGGATAGAGGAGAATAGAGGAGGGTAGAGGAGGGTAGAGGAGGATAGAGGAGGATAGAGGAGGGTAGAGGAGGATAGAGGAGGGTAGAGGAGGGTAGAGGAGGATAGAGGAGGGTAGAGGAAGATGAGGAGGTAGAGGAGGATAGGAGGAGGGTAGAGGGAGGGTAGAGGAGGATAGAGGAGGATGAGGAGGATGAGGAGGTAGGGAGGATAGAGGAGGATAGAGGAAGATAGAGGAGGATAGAGGAGGTAGAGGAGGAGGGAGGATAGAGGAGGAGGAGGATAGAGGAGGAGGAGGAAGATAGAGGAGGGTAGAGGAGGATAGAGGAGGATGAGGAGGATAGAGGAGGGAGGAGGAGGGGGAGGATAGAGGAGGTAGAGGAGGATGGGAGGAGAGGAGGGAGGATAGAGGAGGGTAGAGGAGGATGAGGAGGATAGAGGAAGATAGAGGAGGATGAGGAGGATAGAGGAGGATAGAGGAGGATGGGAGGATAGAGGAGGGAGAGGAAGATAGAGGAGGAGGGAGGATAGAGGAGGATAGAGGAAGATGAGGAGGGAGGGAGGATGGGGAGGATAGAGGAGGTAGAGGAGGATAGAGGAGGATAGAGGAGGATAGAGGGAGGAGGATAGAGGAGGATATAGAGGAGGATAGAGGAGGATAGAGGAAGATAGAGGAGGGGAGGAGGTAGAGGAAGATAGAGGATAGAGGAGGATGGAGGATAGAGGAGGAGAGGAGAGGAGGAGGAGGTGAGGAGGAGAGGAGGTAGAGGAGGATAGAGGAGGATAGAGGAGGTAGAGGAGATAGAGGAGGGAGAGGAGGAGAGGGAGGATAGAGGAGGATAGAGGAGGGTAGAGGAGGATGAGGAGGGGAGGATGAGAGAAGATAGAGGAGGAGGGAGGGAGGATAGAGGAGGATGAGGAGGTGAGGAGGATAGAGGAGGGTAGAGGAGGATGAGGAGAGGGAGATGAGGAGGATAGAGGAGGTAGAGGAGGATGAGGAGGATGAGGAGAGGAGGTAGAGAGGATGAGGAGGAGGAGGTAGAGGAGGATAGAGGAGGTGAGGAGGATAGAGGAGGATAGAGGAGGATAGAGGAGGGTAGAGGAGGATAGAGGAGGATGAGGAGGGTAGAGGAAGATGAGGGAGGGTAGAGGAGGATAGAGGAGGATAGGGAGGATAGAGGAGGATAGAGGAGGATAGAGGAGGTAGAGGAGGATAGAGGAGGTGAGGAGGATGAGGAGGATGAGGAGATAGAGGAGGATGAGGAGGATAGAGGGAGGATAGAGGGGGAGGAGGAGGGGAGGATAGAGGAGGATGAGGAGGGAGGAGGATAGGGAGGGTAGAGGAGGATAGAGGAGGATAGAGGAGTGAGGAGGATAGAGGAGGTAGAGGAGAGGATGAGGATAGAGGAGGATAGAGGAGGGTAGAGAGGATGAGAGAGGAGAGGGAGGAGGAGAGGAGATAGAGGAGGAGGGAGGAGGATAGAGGAGGATAGAGGAGG